>NC_056735.1:1568910993-1569210993 GCF_019279795.1 Protopterus annectens | reverse complement strand
CTGATTAAAAAGACTGCCACTTTGGTTAACGGTAATGGAAACCCCTCTATATCAGGCAATTTGGATAATGAAGCCTCTGACCACTTCACCTCAGAGGCAGGCCCCAGTAATGATGGGCAGGGTGAAGGGGGTCAGCAAGGTCCTAGAAGAAGCAACAGGATTAAATCTTTGAACAAGAACAACAACACCAACTACCAGAAGTCTTTTTTAGGGAGGAAGGACAACTGGCATCAGAAGAACAGGAACAGGAACTGACCAACCATTTGACATTCCCTTTAGGTGATGTATTGGGGGTGAAACCATCTCCGGTGGTACTGTCGAACTCTAAAGGTGACTTTCATATTTACAACTTCACTGATGTTATCATTGAGGATGAACTTATTGAACTTTTGGCCAAAGGCTTGACCTTTGTCCCAGATTACAAATTCAAGCTTGCTAAAACATTAACAGACTTAAAACTTTTTGTTTGTAAATTAAACCTCAATGTTCTTTTCAGCAATGAAACACCTGGGGATCTGCCTAAGCTAAAACTAACAAGCATTTTAACCCCCCTTTACACCCCAGCCTCTACACCTTTGAGAAAGCCTGTGAGCTCGACCTTAGATACTTGGTCGAAACTACTCATAAAATAGGGGATAACATGAATATTTCCCCTGATCAGATCTTGGCTTTAAACAAAATTTGTAGCATGGCTGTTAGGGTTATTAAACCGGACAAGGGAGGGGGATTGGTCATTTTTTACCAAGCTGAGTATGTTACCAGGATGTTACGAGTATTAGATTCAACCGCCTATGTAAGTTCCTCATTAAACGAAATGAATGGCACTTATAACAAAATTAAAGGCTACTTTAGGGACTTGTATCTAGAAGGCAGGATTAATATTGACATCTACAATTTTATAGACATCTCCTACCCTAGGGTTCCTGTTATGTTCGGGATCCATGAGATGCATAAGAGTATCACTGATCCACCTATGCGTGCCTTGATTGATGGTAGATGCTCAATGACCCATCCCTGTGCCCGTCTCATCGACAGCATTATTAGTGAACATCTGAAAACTATCCCCCAAATTTGCAAGGATTCTTGGTCGTTCCTTTCTATGATAAATAACACCAAATTCGACAAAGACCTAAACTTTTTGACCATTGATGTGGTTGATTTATATACATCAATCCCACATGAGGAGGCTGTCGAATGGACTGAACTTATGTTAAAGGAATGTGGGGCCTCGAATAATGATATCTACTTGGTCACATTCCTATTGGACATTATTCTTTCTTCCAACTTTTTTCTCTTTGAAGGGGGGTATTACCTCCCAAAAGAAAGGCATTGCAATGGGTTTGCCGTGTGGTGGCAGTGTTGCCAACCTGTTTGTTGCCTACTGGGAGAAGAAGTATTTATTCAATTTCCCCCTCTTCATGGAGGCTTCAAGAATATATACCCGGTTCCTGGACGATATTTTTATATTGTTTAAAGGTGATGGGGAATCCGCATCAAAACTTATCGACCATATGAACGCTTCTACTGAATTTTTAAAATTCACGTACCATTTCTCGACGTCCAAGATTGATTACCTAGATGTTCAACTAACTAAGGACTTAGATAACAATAAATTCTGTTCTACAATCTTTAGGAAGGCAACATATTGCAATTCATTTTTGCATTTTTCAAGTTGCCACCCTTGGAAGCAAAAGCGTTCCGTTGTCAAGGGACAATTGGTTAGAGCAGCACGTATGTGCAGCAGTGACCTTGCCTTTGAAAAAGAGTGTACTTTCTTGGTCGATATGTTTTTGAATCGTGGCTACCCCATTAGCCTCCTTACCGATCTTAGAGATGAAGTATCTTGTAAACGCCTGAATGGGTATTATTTACCATTATTATTACCTAATGAACAAGATACGGCACTTGGGACTGTAGACCCTTCCCGTGACTCAAATGGGAATGACATAATAGAGACTAGTATTGACCATGATTTTACTTATGATAATACTAGCCCCAATTTTTCTACTGCCTTTATTTCCCTATATAATTCAAACTCTGGGCACTTGTGCTCTATTATACGTAAAAATTGGTCCTTTATTACCCATTCTGGTTTACACCATAGATTGGGCCTTTCTCCACTGTTTATTTACAAAAGAGGTAACAACCTTAAGGATCTATTGCAAAGAAACAAAGGGCTTGATTCTATGGTGAAGCACAAAGGCACATTCACTTGTGGCTGTTGCAAGTGGTGCAGACACCTCAAGGTTGGCAATTCGTTCTCCATTGGTAAGAGAAAATTTTCAATCAACCATAAGATTAACTGCACCACTAGATCTGTTGTGTACATTGCCCTTTGCGAATGTTGCCCTGCCTTCTATGTGGGAAAAACGGATAGGCGTCTTTGTGACCGTATCTACCAGCACTTATATGCCATCAAAAATAAGAGAACCGACAATGCCCTCTCCAAACACATTCTAGGTAATGGGGGGCACAGCTTCCTTTTTATGGGAATTGACAATATCAAACCAACTATTAGAGGTGGCCCCCAATCTTTAATCTTAGAAACCCGTGAGTTGGAGTGGCAATTACAATTAGACACTTTCTCTTACCCCGGTTTGAACGACAATTGCAACATATCGTCCATCCTGAAATATAAAAGCTACTTGAGGTAAATGGCCTTATTGCTGTTTATATTCCTGTCTCGTTGGGGTGGTCAATTGGTTTCCACATAGCCCTATGTACTTGAAGTGACCATTCTAACTCAGCCCTCCCTTCCTATTTTATTGTATTTCTGGACTTGCTTACATTCCATCTTGGACCTTTGTCCTAACTACTTAAAAGCATGGGCATATGCAGACCTACTAGTATGCATTGTGTTATTAGGAGTTAGTTGTTAAGATGTTTTTACTATTTTGTTTTTAACTAATTTGTTTTTTACTAAACTTGTTTTTATGTAAACTGGCCAGACTCTTGGCAGTTATTTATATACATAAAACACCTTTCATATTTGATACATCTTACACCTTTATACATGCACATTTTATTATTTGTTATTATTTTTAAAGATTAGGGGACAATCTGATATGTTCTAACATGTGGCTGGATTTGCTTTGCGATATGGCGACTTTTTGAATGGTTTCCAGCCTAAAACATATACATAAAATAAAATATATATGCTTTAGTATATATATCTTTAAATGCCTCTAATTTGTTAGAGGAGGATATGACATCACTAGTTGTTCATGTTCGTTTTCTTTTTAAAAAAAACTTTGTAACTTGCTGAGTTTAATGCTGATGAAGCTCCTGTTTTTGCAGGAGCGAAAAACGCTGTGCCTCTGTATCGAATAAAGTGCGTTTTCTACCTTTTGGAACCTTGGCTCGAGTGAAACCGTTTGTTTTCCATTAGTTTTTGTTTCCTGGTTTTACAAAATAAATTATAGCATTGACCAGAAGCAGCCAGTCATTTGAGGTGAACTGGGGAGTATCAAACAGGTATAACCACTCTCTAATCTCTAAAGAACCCACTGAGTGTACAGCCATAATGTAAAGTAATGAAAAACATTTAATATTAAGTCAAATTATTACAAGAATGTAAATCAATAACTTTAAAAAAAATACCAGAATTAAATCACTAGAAATATAAAATTAAATTGTAGTGTAGAAGTCCATCATCTTAGAAAAAATATAAATAACTAAACTCTCTTAATCTGACTAGAAAATACTGTCCCTAATCTAATATAACACATAACAGCAAAGCAAATACAGGCTTACAGTTTTTTGGTGAGTCCTTTTTTGGGTATATACTACACAACACTGTAACTGACTGCAACTCTTCACTAACTGCACTTCAAATTACTTCAGCAGTCTCTGTTATATAGCCCAGGTTAACAGTCTCACCTGTCTTATTTTAAAAAAATAGCAGTCAGCTGTTTGGAAAAGAACATTCTAATGACATCACCTGACAACCTGTTCAGCTGACTCTCCATAGGCAGTTTATAGTTTATAATCTCCCTCACAAACATGTGCAATTAGAAATGTTTCAAAATACTGACAGATTCTTTAAACATTTGTATAAACAGGGAGATAATCAACATTTTAAAAATGTATTTGCATTTTCACAATTGACATGCTAGCATAGAGTACAAGTGAATCCAAAAATATGCACAAATCTCCTGCCAGACATGCTAACACAGATGACATTGTTTTCATTTTTTTCACATTTCTCCGGCCCATATGACTCAGTCATGATTTTCAAGTGATCCTTGAAAACTGACAGCTGTGAAAAATGGGTCTACTTGGGAATATTAACCCACTCTTATTCAAACAATCCATCCACATTGATATTATTAACCCCATTGCAATGTTGCATAGTCATATCATATGCTTGCAATCCTAGACTCCACCTCAGTAACTTGGCATTCTGCTTACTGACTCTATAATGTTAAAGGGTTATTATCTGTGAGTACAGTGAATTTTCTCCCATAAAGTTAAGGTAGCAGCTTTTGCAATGCCCGCACTATGGCCAAACACTCTTTCCCCACAGCCGCATAATATGCTTCTCTAGGTTGGAGTCTATGGCTCAGATATACCACTGGGTGTTCTTCTCCTTCTGCAGAAACTTGGCTAAGTACAGCCACTATCCCATAATTTGAAGCATCTACTTGTACAATAAATTCTTTATTGTAATCTGTGCTGGCTAATACAGGGAGTCCTCCCAAAAATCTATTTTAAGTTTTTGGAATGCCTGTTCACAATCTGTGGTCCACACTACCTTGTCCAGTTTAGTCTTCCTAGGTAGGTCAGTAAGAGATGCAGCTATTGTACTGTAATTGGACACAAGTTTCCTATAGTACCCCACTGTCCCTAGAATTGCTGTCACTTGTTTCGTAGTAACAGGAACTGGCCACTCTTGAATAGTTTCCACCTTGACAGGTTTTGGCCTAATTTTACTACTTCTCACTCTGTGTCCTAAGTAAGTGACCTCTGCCATACCCATGTGATACTTACAGGGTTTAATGGTTAATCCTGCCCTACTTAATCTATCCAAGGCCTGCCTAACATATTGCAAATGCCCATAGCATAGTCTTCAATGTAGAGTTCAACCTCTCCACAAGACCATTAGTCTGGGGATGGTAGGGGGTGGTCTTTAGATATTTCACCCCACAATGCTTCAAAATACAAGTCAGCTGATCTGATATGTAGTTGGCACCTCCGTCAGTCAGTATTTCCCAAAAAAACTACTCTGTTGAATATTTCTAGCAAAGCATTTGCCAACTTCTATGCCTCAACAGACAACAGAGCCACCTCCTCAGAATATCTGGTAGCATAGACTACTTCCACCAAGATGTATTTCTTTCCTGTAAAACTTAGAGTACTTAGGGGGACCCACAATATCCAGGGGCACTCTCTGAAGCAGCTCTTTTATAATAAGCAAAGGCATTAATGGACCTTTTGCCTTGTCACATGCTTTATTAACTTTTTGGCACTGTTTACAAGTTCTACAATGTCCTACCACATCCCTCACAATCCCAGGTCAATAGAAAATTTGCATAATATGTCTCTTAGGAAGTCTTATGCCCATATGACCTAGGAAAGGAATGTCATGTGTTATGGCTAAGAGTGGCAGATTGTAAGTTCTAGGCACTACCAACTGCCATATTACTTCACCTTCTAGCCTCCTTCCAGGAGTCCACTCTCTATACAATAAACCTTTGTTCCAGTATACAGAATCCCATCTTCCATGAGCCTCAGGTGCATCTTTAGCCATCTTCCTCAAGCTCTGAAATATAGGATCCATAAGCTGAGCCTGTTTCAACTTTACCTTTGTGACTTTCCCCAGCTCTCCTTCCACAGGAAGCCTAGTCACTTCCAACAGCTGTGCCTCGCTGGCACTCTGGGTACCACCACTGGCCTCCCTTCTTGTAGTTACCATGTCTAAGGGAAAATCATAACCCAGAAGCAGCTGTGGCTCACATTCAGACTTTCTGTTACCAGATAGTACCTTCTCTGAAACAGCCAACATGTCAGTCCCAGCTTCAGGTATGAGATCTTTCTGGGTCTCTCCCAGACTACCAGACCTACATGACTTTCTCCAAGCCTGACTGCATGTCACTGCATGTACACAAGGTATTGCATCATCAGAGTCATTCCCTATCAGGACATCAGCAGGAATATCCTCAAACACATCTACTTGCTTGCTTCCTCTTCCACCCACCCAGTCAAGATGAACCCAAGCCAAAGATATTTGGAACAGGATCCATCCCAGTGCTCTGACTGGAGTGGACAACCCAAGCAAGTACTTCTCTTCTCTAACCACTGCGGGCCTCACAATGGTCATATCAGAAGCCGTGTCCCTCTTAGCAGTTACCTGTTTACCATCTACTAAGATGAGATATAAATTTTGGTGATAATTAGGTGCCCCAGTTGTTTCTAAACAACTTACCACTGGAAGTTTGTCATCCACACTTACTGGATGCTCTCACCTTCTGTTTCTCACATTGCCTCAATGGACATTTTACTGCTATGTGTCTCCTCCGGTTACACTTGAAACATCTAATCCCTAACTGTGCATTTGGAATAGTAGTTTCACCTATTACTGGTGCACTCTGTTGGGGTGATTTAGACTGCTCCCCATGTGCTCCATTATGTCCATGTGCAGCACTGGGTATCCCTTTTTTATGCAGTAGTGCTCTGATTACCAAATAGAGATCCCCATTTCTCCCCAACCCCTCTGCAGAGTTACACTCACGGTCTGCTAACCAGACTCTCATGTCATCAGGAAAAGTACTGAGGGCTTGTACCCTCCTCAAAAGGTCCACTAGTCCCTCAAAAGTGGTCACATGACACCCACTAACTCATCTGTGAAAGTAAGTACTTAAGTCAGCAATATAAGCATGTACACTTTTATTTGTCTTGGATCTGTGTTTACAAAACTTTTTTTTCTATATGCCTCAGGTGTAAGTTTGAAACAGTCAAACAATCAACATTTCATTTTATCATAATTCAAACAATGTACATCATTTAACTTTGCTACAGTCGGAACAGCTTTACCATGGAGTAAGGGTGTCTGGAGCTGAACCCAGAGCTTACGGTCAACATCATATTGTCTACATACCCTCTCAAAGATATGAATAAAACTACCAAAGTCATCCCCATCCCTGTACTGAGGAAAATGTTTACTGACCATTACAGCTTCTGGGGTCCAGTTATTCCCTTCCCCATTACCTCCATGACTCTCTTGACGGGTTTGAAGCTCCACGTCATGCCAGCACAGTCTCTCATTTGCCTCAGCTTCTAAACTTCTCAGTCTCTGTGCTGATTCTAGTTCAGGACGTCATATTTTCTCCTCTGCCTCCCATCATTTGGCTTCCAGTTCACATTGACACCACTTCTCCTCAGCCTCCAGTTCCAATCTCCTTAACTCCATATGGATTCTCAGATCCTCTGAAGAAAATGTGGACTGTTTTGTCTTGACAGTCTGCACATCACCAAAGTCAAACTGGACATCCTCCAAATGGTTGGTCTGAGTTGTGGCTGCAACCAAGGCTGAAATCATTGCTTCCTTGATCAGGTTAGCATGCACTAATCCTCTGACTTCACACTCCTTAGAAAACTGGATCTTTGTCAGCTTGCTAAAATCTTCTGTTGACATCCCTACCTGCTATCCCTGAATATATAATAATAATAATAATAATAATAATAATAATAATAATAATAATACTTATGGGAAGCCTGACACAGATTTCCAGCTATGTCCCCTCCCCAATACAAATGGAAATGCTGTCACTGGTGCCAGATAAGTCTACACACCCTTCAAAGGGTGATCAATTATTACAAATTAAATATCAAAATAAATTATAGCTATGACCAGAAGCAGCCAGGCATTCAAGGTGACCTGGGGAATATCAAACAGATATAAGCATTCTCTAATATCTAAAGAACACACTGATTGTCCAGCCACAATGTAAAGTAATGAAAAACATTTAATATTAATGAAAAATGATTAGAAGAATGTAAACCAATAACTTTCAATAAACACGAGAATTCACTCACCAGAAATATAAAACTAAACTATAGGATAGAAGTCCATCATCTTAGAAAAACTCTATGTAAATAACTAGACTTTCTTAATCTACAGTTACTAGAGAATACTGTCCATGATCTAATGTAAAACATAGAAATAAAACCCTTCAAAGTCAAGCAAAAACTTTATTAAAGCAAAGGTTTTGGGAAACAAACCTTTCTCAATGCTAATACATTACACAGAATAATCACCATTTAAATAAGAACAAACAAGTATCACATGACCACAGTCAGTGTATCACATGACACTACATAATTTTTTTTTTAAATACATTAAATATTCTGTTGTTGTATTCTTACGCTGTGAGGGAAAAGTGTATTGCCTGTTAGTCACAGGATATATGGACACATTGTTATTACCTGTTAAAATATCCTGTGACTAACAGGCAATATACTTTTTCTCTCACAGCCAGTTGTAATACAAGCTATGTGGTGTACCTCACCACTTGTGTAAAATGTTTTCCATTTTATGTGGGGAAAACCACTGGAAGGCTGGGGGAGCAAATTATTGAGCATAAGTCGGATATAAGAAGGAAAAATGATAAGAAGGCTTTAAGTAGACACATCATAGTCAAGGTGAGGACCATTGTTTTAAATGTAGGGTAATAGACATAGTAGTGAAAGGAACCAGGAGGGTGATTTAAGCATTTTTTTTTAAATAAAAAGTATGAATGGAATATTAGATTATGTGCAGAGTCTGAACCTGGTCTTAACAATACTGTAAGTATTAAACCTGTTTTAGTAAGAATACAACAACAAAATATTTAATGTATTTTATTTTTAAATCTATGTAGTGTCATGTGATATGCTGGATGTGGTCATGTGATACTTGTTTGCTCTTATTTAAATTGTGATTTTTCTGTGTAATGCATTAGCATTGAGAAACGGTTGTTACCTGAAAGCTTTGCTTTAATAAAGTTTTTGCTTGATGATGGAGTGGTTTATTTCTGAGTCTATCATTATTTTTTCCAGTTACCACAGTATCAACCTTATTACCTAATGTAAAACATAACAGCAAGGCAAAGGCAGGCTTACAGTTTTTTTTCATATCCCTTTTTGGGTATCTACTGCACAGCACTGTAACTAAGTGCAACTCTTCACTAGCTGCACTTCAGCTGACTTTGTCTCTTTTATATAGTCCAGGTTAACAGTCTCAACTATCTTATTAAAAAAAAAAAACAGCAGTTAACTGTTTGAAAAAGTTCTTTTACATGTCAATTATATCTTCAAATAATCACATAGCAACCAAGAACATTCTAATGACATCACCCACTGTTCATCTGATTCTCCACAGATGTTTTTTTTTTTTTACTTTAGAATCACCCTCACAAACATGTACAATTAGAAATGTATCAAAACACTGACAGATGTTTTTAAACATTTTGTATAAACAGGGAGATACTCAGCATTTTAAAAACTTATTTGCATTTTCAAAATTAGACATGCTGGCATACAATGCAACTTAATCTGAGAATGTACACAATTCTCCTGGTAGACATGCTAACACAGATGACAGTGTTTTATTTTTTTTCACATAAGAAGCAAACCAAAAACATGCAACAATAATCTGGATGTTCTGTGAAAATATGAACAGTGGGGAGGCATGAAAGATAAATATAAATGTGATGTACAGTGCTACACTGCCTTTCTGACAGTGACTAAGAAGTATTTTACAGCTTTGAAAGCTGAGAAAATGGTTCACAATTTTCCCTATAACTAGTAGTACATGGAGCAGATAAAATTCAACACTAAAAAGAATTACAATCTTCTCACCAATCATAACCTTATATTATATGTTCTCAGCATGGATACCAAGATTCAACTCTCCAGCTTCAAACTCGAGGTTAATTTCTTGATATCCATGTCTCAAATACATAATAAGCGAGTTATGATCAGCAAGCCAGTCATAATCCTCTATATTATTATTTATGGGTAATATGATGATCTCAGACCATTGTTTGATGATATTAAACAGAAGTATATATGAACATTCTTAGCTTTCTTGCTTAGGACTATGACATGGTTTAGTTTTGTTCATTTATTATCACTGATTTCTTTGTTTTTATTTACATCAATCAAGCTTTTCCTCTGCTGTAGAAAAATATCAACCCTGTTTTGATCATTGTCAGATCATAATGCTTTATTAGTTAATATAATGAAAGAACCAAGAAACATTCACATTATATACATACAATATAATTCTAGTTAATGTGACTAAATTAAAAGATTTTAATAAATATTTAATTGAATAAGTTAATGAATTCCTAGAATTTAATATTAATGATTTGGCAAAGTTACTCACTTATAAGGTTTAATTGCCAAATAGTTATATCACTGATTTTAATATTTACATATAATTTTACATTTTAATGTTATACATTAATAAATATATTTAAGGAAATGAATACATCTGCAATAGTTTAATTTTATTTACAGTACATTTAACTAATATATTTGTTGTAGAGAATTAGTTGGTTAGATAGTATGGGACATTTACCAAGTGGTATATATAAAACAGAATGGAGAAATCCATGGTTAATGGGAATATAACTGAGATAGCATTGTTTAACTTTATGTTTTTGTTAAATTGTTCTTTATTAATGTTATATAATCTTTCTACAGAAAGAAATAATTTAATTCATGTTCAAGGTCAAAATATGCAAAAGTAATCCTGATGCCATAGTGTATTTCTCTCTTTGTTGTTATACTGTTTTGCTGTGGACTCTGGTCTTTTTTCAGAGAGATACTTCGTTCTCCAACAGCTGATTTGTTAAATTGATTCCTGTTGTTTCAGTAAGTCGGAGGAACATGGTAGAAGGATTAGAACTGGAACTGGAGTGTAATCCTAATCATTTGGGACAAATTATTAAGGCAGAGAGATTCAAATGTCTACTGCAGGCTGAAAACAACCCGCTTTTGGCTTATACAATGGAGAATGTAGGTGATAACGAACAAGTTGGTGTTAGCACGGAGGATGTGCAGAAAATGCTTATGATAAACTGAATTAAACAACGATTTTTCTTTCTTCAAGTGGCTGAGGTGTATTTCTCTCTGTGTTGTTATTCTGTTTTGCTGTGGACTCTTGTCTTTTTTCAGAGAGATACTTTATCCTCCAACAGTTGGTTTGTTAAATGTATTCCTGCTGTTTAAGTAAGTCGGAGGAACATGGCAAAGGAAATAGGTCTACTGCAGGCTGAAAACAACCTGCTCTTGGCTTTTACAATGGAGAATGTAAGTGATAATGAAAAAGTTGGTGTTAATACTGAGGATGTGCAGAAAATGCTTATGTTAAACTGAATTAAACAACAATTTGTCTTTCCTCAAGTGGCCGTGGTGTATTTCTCTCTGTGTTGTTATACTGTTTTGCTGTGGACTCTGGTCTTTTTTCAGAGAGATACTTTATTCTCAAACAGCTGGTTTGTTAAATTCAAAATAAAACTGACTGTATTTAAATAAATCAACAAATTAATCCTCACTTGATGAAATTCATGCAGACATAATTGGATAAACAACAATTTAAATATTTAGGAATAATGGTTTTCCCAAGAATTAATTTAATCACAAATAATACTTTTTGTAACTTGATTGAAGAAATAATTGAAGTAATAAAACAATGGAATGATTTTTTTTCACATTTGAAGAAAAAGTAATCTTGGTTAAAAATTATAATTTTTACCTAAAATGTTATATATGTTACAATCAGCAGTATTATTAGCTGATAAACCCTTAATCAAAAACTTAGAAAGGATTTTAATTTGTTTTCTATGGCAACTGTTGAAACCAAAAATTTCATTATTTTTTATATATATATATATATATATATATATATATATATATATATATATATATATGTGTGTGTGTGTGTGGGGGGGGGGTCTGAAGAAGTTGCTACATTTTGGCAACGAAAAGCGCTTAAAATTAAATGGTTCTTGTTTTTACTTTTATCGAATTCCTGTTGCATCTTTTGTGTTGGGACAAGGTGTTGCTGACTTGGTCTTTGTTTTTTAGTTGTGTGTCTGTGTGTGATATATATATATATATAGAGAGAGAGAGAGAGCCTGCCTTTGTATAAAAAGTGTAGCCTTCGCAGAACCTCAGTAGCATACACACTAAAATTCATTGAAAGTCAAAATAGCAAAAGTTTAGAAAGTTTGAAAAATAAAAATACACTGTTATTTTGTGATTGTTTAGACAATAATTCAGCATCAGCTGTGGAAACTCAATTATGAAAATATAAGTTTATCAAACTCTATTGTTAAGTAAATTAAATGGTTTCTTAGTTATTGTCTTATTATTATTATTATTATTATTAAAGGGAAAACCTCAAATCAGGACATAGAGAACCTCTAAACACTAGACCCTTCTCGGTTTGGATTCACTGAGGATAGATGATGCTTACTAAACCTGATGGACTCTTTTTTTAGAAAGGTCACCAATGCAATAGATGAAGGAAAGGGAGAACAGTGCACATCACATACCTCAACCTGGCCAATGTTTTTAACACAATTCCCCATTCAGGCATAATAGAAAAGCTAAATCTTCTTCTTTTTGCTTTTCCCGGTTAGGGGTCACCACAGTGGATCACATGTCCGCTCATGATTGGCAGTGGAGTTTTTACAGTGTTGAGTTGTCAGCAAAGGTGGTATGACAAGGATTTTTCTGTACATTCTCCATAACAAATACAGTTGAAGACAACTGCAGGAGTACCATACTGGGTCATGGTATAAAACGGATACCTGTAGTAGTTTGTACAAGGTTCTTACCCATGTTACTGGTAACCTCTGCATGAAAGAACAGAGTTATTACCATTACAGTGACATGAAGTATTGCAATCCTGACCTCCATCACTGATAGGAGGAAGAAGTTAAGCTTTAATCATCATTTCTGTACTGTAATTATAACTTCTTTTAGCTGACCAAATCACCAGCCACTGCATGCTACCATCAAATGTTTCATTATGTCCTTTTACGTCTTTAGCACATGAAGAGATTAAAAGGATTAAGCAAATGCACAGCTATAGACTAAGCGCCTAAGACAGCTCCTGTGTGAGTATACATGCTGTCATAAAAACATCTGTCTTTTGATAGTAACTGCAGTAGGCATTAGGAAAATAATGTATACATTTCATAAACCAGTACCACATCTGCTGGTGGTGGTATAGTATGACTATGCAATGTTAAAAGTGCTTTTTCATACCTATAAAAATATATGCGAGAGATGCAACTATTTAGCCAAACTGGAGGCTGAGCTCTCTCAATTCAGTACTGGCAAGACCAGTCAGGAGGAGAAGGTAACCACGCACACCACAAACCCAGTCTCACATAGAACTATCACAACAGCAAACCAAACACATAAACACACAAAAACATACTCGGAGGCGCTGATTAAAAATCTACCAAAACAACAGAGGCCTCCAAAGCAGACACCCAAGCAACCACCACCTCAAGACATAGCACATGCAACACATAGTTCACAAAGTCAGTGTGCTAAACAGTCACAGCCCTTAAGGCCAAACAACATGCCAGACACACTTGTAATAGGTCACTCCATAGTCAGACACACTGACGTCCCGCTCACCAGACTGAACAAGGAAAAGGTCACAGTAAGCTGCCTGTTGGGAGCTAGAATCCACATAACACAAGCACTCAGGTCACTCCACAGTAAGTACAAATATGACTCAGTCATTGTACATGCCGGTGTGAATGACCTGAGACGTACCTCCCTGGACTACATGAAAAGAGACATAGAGGAGCTCTCTGATTATGTAGCCCAGGCCGGTATGACCCTGACCCTGAGCAGCATCGTACCCTCACCAAGAATGATGCCACAGTACAAAGACAAAATGATCAGTTTTAACAATTGGCTTAATTACTGGTGTCATTCTAAGGGGATCCAATGTCTGTCTGCTTGGGATGACATGCTTGACAAGCCACGCTGCTTCACAAGGGATGGCTTGCACCTGTCACCCCTGGGCTTCCGGATATTGGCCAAGGCTCTTGCCACCCCATAGTGCCTTTTTTAGGCAAGGCTCAAATGACAAACCTACCTCCCTAGAAAACACAAGTGGAAAAAAACTAAGGGTAATGCTGCGCAATGCCAGAAGTCTAAACCTCAAGATGCACGCCCTCAAAGCCCTCCTCAGTATGGAGAACATCGATGTCTGTGCAGTGACTGAAACCTGGTTCAAGGCTCCTGAGAGCAGCCCAGCACTATCAGGTTTTACCTCATATCATGCTTTCCGGCCCAAAACTTGGACCGAACCACAAAAGGAGGGGGAGTATCCATTTTCATCAAAAATACCCACACCTCCAGGTTAGTGGCAATGCACGAAGCATCGGAGACTATCCAGGTGCAACTAACCATAGGCAAAACTGCCTTACAGTTTGTAGCATGCTACAAACCACCCTCTCAAACTCAGGAAACCCACACAGCCTTCCTGAAGACACTGGAGAGTATGAATGTCTCTCCAAATACCATCATTTTGGGAGACTTCAACTACCCAAACATAGACTGAGAACATTACTCAAGCCCCAACACCCTAGCCCAAAGGTTCCTAGAATTCATAAACTCAAATGCAATGGAACAACTAGTCACCATTCCCACAAGAGGAGAAAATATACTAGACCTGATCATCACAAACATGGGGACAAAATGCTCCACACCGGAAGTATATCTCTCTTTGGTAAGATCAGACCATAAATTAAGCTCACTGGAAATCCACATCCTGCCCCCACCCCCTGCACAAAAGACCACAGTGAAGAACTTCTCAAAAGCAAACTTCACACTTCTTAAGACTGAAGTGGTATCCTTCAAGGCCCCTGGGCCAGTGGAAACCACAACCCACACTACTGAATCCTTTGCAAATGCCTTCTATGGGCACCTTCAAGAATGCATGGATCATGCAATCCCAAATAAAACCAAGACCCATTCGCGCCCGGTCTGGTGGACCCCAGCCATAAACAAACTTTACAACAGGAGGAGGAAGCTACTGCATGACAGAGCAAAATCCCTAAAAGGGAAGGCATCTCTGATCAGTACTAGCAAAAACTACGATCACTCATAAAATCATCCAAGGCCAACTTTGAGAGAAAAATCGCAAAAGACACAAAAGACAATAACAAGGCCTTCTTTAGCTATGCTAGAAACCTGGGTGGAAACTCCCAGATATGCTCAGAGTTAGTCCAAAATGACACAAAATACACTGAACCCACTGACATTGCCAACATTCTGGCAGACAGGTTCAGTGCAAATTTCTCCCCAAAAGGAGAAATAACTATCCCAGCAGAGTGTAGCCTCCCTAACATCTCAGATGCCCAGGTGAGAGCTGCCCTCTCTAAAGCTAAAAACACAGCATCAATGGGACCGGATGGTGTCCCGGGCTGTGTGCTACATGAACTCCAAGAGAAACTAAACCCACATATAAGGCTGCTGTTTAATCTTAGCCTTACTACAGGATACGTACCCAAAGAGTGGCGTACGGCAGCAGTGGTCCCACTTCACAAAGGCGGTGCCTCTACGGACCCTGGAAATTACCGCCCCATAAGCTTGATGAGCCTGGTCTGCAAAGCTATGGAGGGGATCATTATGGAACTCATAAACAACATTGGGGACCTACAGACATTGGATCCTACTCAATTTGGCTTTGTCAAGGGCAGATCCTGCCTTTTGAACTTGGTCGACTTTTTTGAAACAGTCACTAAGGCCATTGATGAGGGTAAGGCAGTTCACACAGCCTATCTTGACCTTGCAAAAGCCTTTGACACAATACCCCACTCGGGCATCATAGACAAACTCACCAGCTTAAATGTAAACCCATATGTCACAAGACGGGTTGCAAACTGGCTCAAGGACAGAATCCACAGGGTCAGAGTTGCTGGAGCTATGTCAGACTCTAAGCCAGTCACAAGCGGTGTCCCACAGGGCTCAGTCCTGGGACCCCTCTTGTTCGGCATTTATTTTTCTGAAGTACAGGCAAACATAGGAGGATTGTGGCTGACAAAGTTCGCAGATGACTGCAAACTGGGCGCCATAATTGATACTCCAGCGGACACAAACATCCTTCAGAGAGGCCTCATAGAAATGGATAATTGGTGTCAGAGCCATGGCTTTAAGCTGAACGCCAAAAATGTATAGTCATACCCTTTGGGAAAAACAAGTTACCGACAAATTACCTCATAGGCGGTAATCCATTAAGTACGGAAGAGGTAATCAGGGACCTAGGGACCCAGGTTGACAGTAACCTCTCATTTGACACTCACATTGCCAAAGTGGTTAGGAAGACCTTCTATATTGCCTACCTTATCATGAAGGGTTTCACATCTAGATCAAGAGAGGTCATTGTGCCCCTGTACTCTTCTCTTATCAGGCCAATGATTGAGTACAATGCCCCATTTGGGATGTATCTCACCCGACACCTGCAGCAATTGGAAAGACCCCAAAAGTTCCTCACCAAGAGGATAAAGGGTCTTAAACATATGCCATATGCTGCCCGACTGAAAAAACTCCAGCTCTATTCAGTCGCATACCGACTACTCAGAGGTGATCTGTGCCTGACGTACAAGGCCATGTCCAATCCTGAATTAATGGACATGCTCCACCTCAGAAAATCCAAATCCATCAGAGCCACGAGAACAAGTGACTTAAACCTCAACACAGAAATAAATAGGACATGCTGGAGGGACAGATTCATAACCCAGAGGCTCCCTACACTCTGGAACAGAATCCCAGTCCATGTTAGGCAGAGCCCCTCACTGACTCTATTCAAGAGAAATCTCGACGAGTGGATGGGAGATTGTAGGTTTACCCTGGGGGTCATCTCTGTGTCACTACTAGACAGAGGCACAGTAAACTAAACCCTAAAAGGGCGTAGTATTCTCATCCTAAGGGGTGGTGTAAGCCACATACACTCTGGCTAGGCTTATAAATGCCTTAGGGCAGATAGCCTAGTACGAACCTATGAACCTATGAACCTATGACAAATGGGTCTTCATGCTAATCATCTTTGCTTTCATCTTGATGAGGATTTCAGTGGATTCAAGTTGCACTCACCACATACATACTGTGATTATGAGAAACATTTCTTGTACATTTTTTTTGTCCAGTAGTATCACTGCAGTAGTACACAGTCCTTGTATGCAAAATTATCATTATTGGTTTGTTGGACATTTCACAACTTACAGTAGGACTGGCTGATCTCTGCCTATCAGGTGATTCAAATATATCTATCTGAGCAACAAGTTTACTTTCTGTATGTGTGCACTATTGTCACACATCAAGATACATCTCTCTCCAGAGAAATCAATGGTATGGCTAAATGGTTCCAGCCATTGATTTTCATTTTGTAATACTAGATATGAGGATGGCTGTTGTTTTAGGTTTACTCTGCACACACACACACACACACACACACACACACACACACACACACACACACACACACACACACACACACACACACACACACACACGCACACACATGCACACACGCACACACACACACACACACACACACACACACACACACACACATGCACACACACATGCACATGCACAAGCACACACACACACACACACACACACACACACACACACACACACACACACACACATCGACCCCTTCTTCCCATTTTCTACATGGGTTCCGTGTCAAATGTCTCTATCTCTCCTACCTTCTTCGACTGGAGCTGTCATAAACTCTGCAGAGGACACTGAGATGCTTCAAGAGGGCCTATTCCAAACAAATAGTTGGTGTCATGACTGTCATAGGTCTTCTCTAACACAATCCATCCACCTCTTTTCTGGATACCCATGTTTCCTCTTGCTTGCTTCCTGTCTGTCCTAAATCTTCTTCACCAGATTGTCTTCTGCTTGTCAGCACATGTGTCTGAACCACAATAACCAGTTTTCTTTGACCTTTTCTGGAATGTAAGCTACTTTGTCTTCTGCTCTTATGTCCTTATTTCTTCATCTGTCCCACAGTGTGTATGCTTCCACTCATCTTAGGCACTTAATCTCCATCACTTCTAGCTTCCTCAACTTTTATACTTTTACTGCCCATGTTTCTGTACCATACAGTAGTACTGGTCATCCCACTGTTTTGTACACTTTAATTTTGGGCTTCCTTGGCATTCTTCTGTCATGCATTGCATCTGACACTTTGTGCCATTTTACTGCAGCCACTTTGATGCTAGCTTTTACCTCCTCATTCAGACTTCCATTCTCCTCAACTACCCCTCTCAGATACTTAAAGCTATTAATCTCTTCCATTATATTCCCTTCTATCTCAGTTCTCACCTTCTTCTGATTTCCCTTTTTGATTCCATTACAACTGTCTTATCTGTACTCAGTTTCATAATTTCATGTATTTCTTACTCAGATTTTGTCTGTAATACCACATCATTTACATACAACAACTTTGTACATCTGTCCCCTATTCCCTTATTGCTAATGCAGTCCATCACCAGTATGAGCAGTAATGGACTCAGAGCTGAGCTTTGATGCACACCCACTCCCACTGGGATTCCTTCCATGAGATCAAACACTGTTAGCACTTGAATCATTGGATCCACGTATGTAGCTTGTACTAATTCTTCCAATGTTTCTAGGGATTTCAAACCACCACAGGACTACCCAAATCAGCTTTCTTGGGACCTTGTGGGACAACTGTTTCACTGAGGATGCCTTTGCATCGCTGATTCTACCCTCAGTGCCCTATCCTTACTAGGAGCAATTCTACCTGAGTTACATGTTTACTACACTTGTATGTGATCTTGTGACTGTCCCTCTCTCTCTGCCTCTCCTTTTTGAACCATGAGTTGGCTACTATTTAGCCATTTACCAAACAAAAGTTTAGAATGTCTTCTCCTTCTTTATGTCTGTTGAATTTAATAACCGGCTTAGTTTCTAATGTCATTCTAAGGGGGTAAAATATTTGTCAGAATGAAAGGAGACAGTCAACAGACCATGCCGCTTGCCAGGGATGGACTGCACCTTTCTCCTCTAAGCTGTTGAATATTAGTTAAAACATTGTCTTCCCCTATAGTGCCTTTTTAGGCAATGCCAAACTGAAAGCACTTCTGACATAGCAAATCAAAACCAAGAAATTCTAAAGGTATTACTGCTCAATGCTAGGAGTCTAAACAAAAAACTCCACTCCCTAGAAGCTTTCTTAACCCTACAGAATGTTGACGTCTGTGCAGTCACTGACACATAGTTTAAAGCAGCGGAGAGCACACCAACAGTGCTAAGTTATAATGCCTTCCACACATTTATGCCGGCTACTTCACAGGCAAGGACTAAAGGTGGAGGTGATTCTATTTACATCAAAGATAAATATACTTCAAGACTGGTCAAACAGGACAATGCACTTGAGCAGCTCTATGTTCAAATCACCAGAGGCAAAATCCAGTACTATTTCCTTGCAAGTTATAAGTCACCCTCTATGACACAGGAAACCCATATCATGTATTTAAACTTATTAGAAACACTAATCATCCAACATAATACTATATTTATGGGTGACTTTGATTACCCCACTATTAATTGGGAATCCTATATGACACCAAACATGCATACACAGAGATTCCTGGATTTGGTAAACACAAACTCCCTGGACCAGATAGTCAGTACACCAACCAGGAGTGAACCATACTGGGTCCAGTCCTCACTAATATGGGAGAGTGCTGCACACTCCCTACTGTAATGCCATCCCTGCTAAGGTCAGACCACAAAATCATCTCCTTTGAGGTAGAAACAAAACCGGAACCCCCAGCTAAACCTGGAGTATTCAAAAACTATTCTAAGGCTAATCTCCTGCTATTAAATGAGAACCTGGCAACATTTCAAGCCCCCATAAACCACGGTAACACTGCTGCCTATGCAAAACTGTTCACCGAAACCTGCATAGAGGCAGCTGTACACACCAGGAAGATGTAGAGACCTAACTCAAAAAACAAGCCACCCTGGTGGAATCACAAAATAAATCAATAGGCTGTAAACAGGAGGAAGAAAATCATGGCAAAAATTAGGAGGAACAGTACCTAGCAGGATAAGAGCATTCCCATCAAACTAAACAAACAACTCAGAGGACAAATAAAGTCTACCAAAGCCAAATTTAAGGTAAGTTTGGCATCCCAGGCCAAGGACAACGACAAAGCATTCTTTAACTATATCCGCAACCTCAAAGACAATACACAATTGTGTGCAGAGCTCATGGAGCCACCTATACTGAGAAAGAAGACATAGCAAACCTCCTGGCTGATAAATTCAGCACCGAGTTTACTCCTCTGTCCCCTTCAACCTTCCCTCAGCAAATATCATCAAATATAACTCCCCCTACTATCACTAGGGAACAGGTCCTTAATGCTCTCTTTAAAACCAAGAACACTACATCAATGGGCCCAGACAATATCCCAGGATGCCTTCTAAATATCATGAAACATGACCTATTAGGGCCTCTGGAATTACTATTTAACTGTAGCTCCAATCAGGTTTTGTGCATCATGAATGGCGAAAGGCAACGGTCATCCCTCTGCACAAAGGCGGGCCTTCTACAGACCCTGGAAACTACAGACCCATAAGTTTCACTAGTCTTATATGTAAAGCCATGGAGACAGTTATCATGGAAATGATCAATAATGGCAACAGAAACCTCCACACACTGGACCCAACTCAGTTTGGTTTCATCAAGGGCAGATCATGCCTACTCAACCTAGTGGACTTCTTTGAGAAAGTCACCAATGCAATGGCTGAGGGCAAAATTGTTCACACTGCCTACCTTGACCTGGCCAAGACATTTGATGCAATACCCCACTCGGGTATTGTTGACAAACTCAAGAGGTTAGGTACAAACCAGTATGACACCCAGTAGATAGCCGACTGGCTCACAGACAGTACCCAGGAAGTTAGAACTGGGGGAGTCCACCTCTGCAAACAGGCCATTTACAAGTGGAATCCCTCAGGGATTAGTCCTTGGACTGCTCCTTTTTGGAATTTACTTCTCAGAAGTGAAGACTAATGTCAGTTGTATCTGGCTGACTAAATTTACAGATAATTGAAAATTAGGAGCTGTCATTGAATCTCACACTGACACAAATGTTCTCCAGGAGGGGCTGACACAGACAAACAACTGCTATCAGAGACATGGACTAAAACTAAATACCAAAAAATGCATAATAGTATCCTTTGGGAAGTCATCCATCCCTGGTAACTATCATATTGACAACACACCCCTTAGAGGTGACCCAGTAGTCAGGGACTTAGGGACACACATAGACAGTAATCTAGCCTTTGACCATCATGTGTCTACAGTGGTGAGGAAATCATTCTATACTTTAGAACTTATAAACAAAGGTATGGCATCTAAGCCCAAGGAAGTCATTGTTCCACTGTACTTGGCATTCATCACACCTGTCATTGAGTACAATGTCCCCTTTTTTATGTACCTAACCAGGCATATCCAACAACTGGAACATCACTAAATGAATTACAGGGCCTAAGTGAAATGTCCAGTGCCGACCGCCTCAAAGCCCTATCCCAGTATTTTGTCTCCTACAGCTTTTGAGGGGAAGTCTATTCCTGGCATATAAGGCATTATCAGACCTCACTCTAATGAACCTCTTGCATAGCCACAAAACAAACAGCACCAGAATTACCCATTCTAAAGACTTAAACCTTGCCTGTGATATAAATAGGTCCTGCTGGAGAGATAGCTATGTAACCCAGAGACTATCATGTCTATGAAACTGTCTCCCCAACCATGTGAAACAGAGTTCCTCCCTAACCAAATTCAAGTGCAACTTGGACAATTGGATGGAAAACCAGAAATTCATCCCTGGTTTGGCACCTGTGTCACTAATGGACACAGGTAACCTATAAATGGTTCTTCTCCACACCCCATCTTACACTTATCAAGGGTTTCAGAACTGAGGTTTGGGATGCATGGCTAGTCTTAAAAAGGCCCTTGTGGCTGTTAGCCTAGTAAACACCTATGAACCAATGTGGACCCAGGCAGTCCTCATATTTTGTTCTGTCTGTCTGTCTGTCCTAATATTTGCATTCAGGTCACCCATTATCAACACCAATTCATGTTGTCCTGCTTTATCAGGTAGGTCCTGTAACTACTGCCTGAATGCACTCTTTTCCTCACAATCACAACACTGCTGTGGGGCATAGGCTGAGATTTTGAATGCTGCCCTATCATTAGGGTGGAGTCTGACTGCATAAATCTATCACTAATTCTGATGACATCCCTCATTGCTTTCTGAAGCCTCTCCCTCATCACACTTCCCATACTATTTGTAACCTGTCCTCCTCCTTCTCCTAAGCAGTAGACTCTGGATACCAAACTAAATGGTTTTACTGCACTGCCTTTCCATCTTGTTTCCTGGATACATGGGATGTGCAGTCTCTTCTTTTCCATCACATCATCTACTTCTAAGCTCTGTCCTGTCAGTGAACCTACATTGAGTGTAGCAATTCTTAGTTCATGTTTGGCAGGTTGATTGTTTTCCCATCCATCTTTCACTCAACAGAGCTACCTCAGGTAACACAAGCTGGGCATCACAATGCCAGATGGACAGTAGCTTATTAACCAAGACCTGCTGGGCTTTATGCTGGGCACACACTGGCCAATAGCAGCACATAAACCCCTCCCATCATTAGCATGAGTCCCTGGTATAGGTCGGAGTAGGCCATGTTCTCAACCCACTTATAAATCACAAATAACTGTGCTCATTTTGCGACATTAGTTAAAACAACCTGGGGAAGGAGACTATTATACATTTTGGCATTTAGTTTTAGTCCGGTTATGACACCAGATATTACCTGGGAAAGGCCCTCTTGAAGGATATTGGTATCTTCTGGAGAGTTCATGATAGCTCTACATTTAGACTCATCTGCAAAACATGTTCATCCATAAACTCTTAACATTACCTTTGACCTCCAAGAAGTAGTGTTTTCTAAGGACTGAACTTAGAGGTACACCTCCAGTGACAGATCTTTTGGAAGAGGTAGAGCTGGCTACCCTAATTTCCTGCATTCTATTTGTGAGCCAGTTTGCTATCCAATGAGTTACATGGGGATTAATATTTACCTGAGAGAGTTTATCAACAATTCCTGAGCATGCAATGGTATTAATTGCCTTTGTGAGGTCTAGATATGCAGTGTGCACTTATTTTCCCTCAGCTAGCATTTCAGCAATCTTCTCAAGAAGATGACCAGGTTAATCTGTCAGGATCTACCCTTGCAAAACAGAAATGGCTTAGACTAAGAGTTTTCAGGTTACCTATGTCCTTAATTATTAATTCCGTAATGATCTCAACTGCCTTACAGATGAGGATACACAGACTTATGTCTGTATAATTACTTCGGTCTGTTGATATCCCACCTTTGTGTGGGGGGATGACTGTTCCTATCCTCCATTCATCTAGCACAAAGCTTGTTTGGAGGCTGATATTGAATAACATTTCTAGGGGATTTGACAGGTCCTATTTCAGCCTGGCCAGTCGGAGCCTGATATGTTATCTGGACTCATAGAAGTAGTGTTTATAACTTTGGAAAGTGCTTTGAAGGCTTGTTCTTGCTAGAGTTGAGGGGATGTAGATGCAGGTATGTGACATGGGGAAGTAGAAGGAAATGGGGAAAGGGGTTGACGTTAGAGCTAAATTTAATAACTAGAAGGCTGGCTACATCCTCAGAGTCTAGGTCTATAGTATCTGTCAGCTCTGTGCAGCATGGGCATTGTTTCTGAGGTTTCTAACATAGTTAAGCAAGGCTTTAGGGCTGTTTTCCACACAAGTGACTACTTTCATCTTACATATGACTTTTGCTGATTTGATAAGGGACTGGAGTTCCTTGTTAAGTTTAGCAAGAACATTTTTGATATCTTCATATTTACATTTATTATTGTATTTACTTAGCTTTTATTTCTTTTATTATATAGTCTGCTTCTATCTAGTTTCTGCCATAGGGGTTTAATTTTAATTTTGCCTGTATATTTACTTTGGATGGGAGGACAAATGCATCTGTTCATCTATTCACATGAGCATAGAATTTGCTAGCAAAGGATTCTGCATAAAAATTGAGATCATCAGTTAGGAGAGGGATGTTGAATTTAGTGAGGTCATCACTCAATATTAGTAGGTTACCCTTTGCATAATCTCTGAATACTGAGGTATATAAAGATACTTCCAGCATTAGTCTTATGGTGAATATGACTGATTTGTAGTCAGATTTCACTAGGGAGGACAATACATTGGGTGAGGAACTGAACTTCCCCACATTGGTGAGGGCCAAGTCCAGGATTGTGTCTCCAGTAGTTCTACTGCAAAGTAACAGGTTCAGAGACTTTGTATTTATCATGCCCAGAAATCCCTGGGCATACATGCTAGGGGATGTGTAAGTCTCCCAGATGAAGGAGGGGGGTAGTTGAACTCCTCTTGGATAATGGTGTTTAGCATCAGGTATACAGACTCCATACTACTCGGGTAGGAGGTATAGGCCAATGGGGACATACAGGGGGTTCTATAGTGATAAGAAGATTTTCTAGTGGTAAGTTGGACCTGGATGGGTTCTATGTCAGCATCCTGCCTATAAAAAGCATGGAGGTGAAATTTTGTTTTACAACTATAGAGACACCACCACCTTTAGTTCCTTCATCTAGTGTGGTTGGACTGAAAGCATTGTGGGTGTTGAAATCCTGCACTGATAGCGTGCTCTCAAGGGTCTTGAACTAAGTGTCCATTATGAAGCATATCTTGATTCATTCCAGTTTTTAGAGGGAGTGAAGTGTTTTGTTGAGGTTTCCAGCATACAGCAGCAATACCATTAAGTTTTTCAAATTATGTTTATGTTGGAAGCTTTGGAAAACTAAAAAAGGTGCTGGGAGGGTGGATAAAATTTTATGCAATTTATAAATGCTTTGTGAAGATAGATGCAGGCCATCTCTGGCAAAGCAGTTAGGACTTTCTACCATCTCCTCACAGGCTGATACATATTGAATGTACCTTGAATGACACCAGATGCTAAGCCAATTGTTGAAGTCAGTAATCATTTTTTTATATTGCAGCATCATTCTTGGTGGCTTCCACTAGGAGTGGATGAAGATAAATCCACCAAGGATCAGAAACTCCAATCTCCATCCACCAAAAAACTGTCTGAAAAAATACTTTTCAAGTTGTTTTGCAGGGAGGCAGGACCCTCTGAAACTCTCTTGATCCCACATCACCAAATTATATACACCAGCTCCAAGGTGGCACAAATTGCAGGAAGGGAGAAATCACCTTAAAAAGGCATCACTGCTGGCACAACTCGCCAACAGTGAGTTCCTAATTAGGAGGTCTGATCCTCAATGGGATGAATTTCAAGCAAATGAGGATCAAGTATTCGGTCTTCATCTACCCACTGGTAAAAATTCTTGGTGATGTTAAAATGATGCTCTCAAGGTCTGAACTTGCATCTGTCCTGTAGTCCAAGAGCTACAGCTCTACACTTGATACACTAATGGTCCCAGTTGTTGTAGAACATAGAATGACCCTTTCCAGTTGCTATCTATTGACCTTGTTTTATCATCAAGGAGAGGCTTGAACATTTATATGTTGCATACTTGTTGACGTCTGTCAAATGGATCTTGCAGCTATTTTAACCAGAAATGGTGCTGTACTACTTTAATTTTTTTTATTTATGCATTAATTAATGTAGATGTTACACATAAAAGATTAAAATAAAAATGCAAATATATTATCTGGTTGTCTTGAGTTCATATGGGGTGATTTCAAATGTAAATTTTGTCAGGAAAAAATAACTTTCTGTGAAACTCAGCATGCATACATGTAAGTAAAATAGTCCAGATGCAATGCAATATGCTAATTTATTTGAAATTATTGTCAATGTATGGTGGTTAGGGTGGCCACGGCAGTGCAGCATTTAGCGTTGTCTCTTCACAGCAAGAGGTTCTCTGGTTCCATCCTTGGCTGGGGTGCCATCTGTGTGGAGTCTGCTTGTCCTCCCTGTGGTCATGTGAGTTTTCTCCGGGTGCTCTGGTTTCCTCCCACATCTCACAGACATGCTGTGGGTGGATTGGACAGTTCATAAAAATGTTAACTTGGTTTTCATTCAAATTTCAACATTAGTGAATTTATTGCTAGATGTATTAACAACTTCTTGCATGAAGAGAATAGCCACCACCATACACTGACTTCTTCTTCTTTCAGCTTTTCCCAGTTAGGGGTCGCCACAGTGGATCATCTGTCCACTCATGATTGGCAGTGGAGTTTTACGGTGTCAAGTTGCCAGCCCAGCGTCCAACCTTCCACAGAAGGTGCACACATGCACACACTCACACCTAGGGCCAATTTAGAGTGTCTAATCCACCTATGGCATGTCCTTGGGATGAAACCGGAGCACCCGGAGGAAACCCACACGACCACAGGGAAGACATGCAGACTCCACACAGAAGGCACCCTAGCTGAGAATCGAACCGGAGAATCTCTTGCTGTAAGGCAGCAACGCTAACTGCTGCACCACTGTGGCTGCCATTATCAGTCAGTAAGAGTATGCATTATAATTACAAAATAAATGGTGAAATCATATTCAGGACACCATAATTAAATGTCTAAAGTCAGTGGTAGATACAGAATAAACTTTGAACATTGTGCATGTCCTAAAGTCAGGAAAAGATATTTTGTAACCCATCATATTTTAAAAGACATGTCTATGTACTCAGAGCCATCAATGTGCCACTTTACAACTCATTTAATCAAGCCATTATCGAATGCAGTACTACATTTTGTAGCCTTCATATAAGACACCTAAAATAATTTGAAACTGTATAATTCCTTCCAAGAAAAAAATAGAGGTATGGAAAACTCTACTATGCAGAACAATTTTAAGAGCTGTCATTGTATTCCTTTTCTTATAGATTATGTAGAGTTTACTCTGTCTGGTCTATAAGGCAAAGTCTGATACTGGTGTACTTGGAAGTATATGTCTGGAACTCATTTCTGGGTTTACTAATATCAGATTGAGAACTCTAATACCAGAGATAATTATCAATAATTTAAATAACTTGACAGGAATGCACTGGAAAAGGAGACAATACTGAGTCTTGGAGAAAATTATAAAAAAATAATGTTCAGTTGTTCAGAAAAAGCCATGGATAAATTACATAATGCCTTCCAAGATTATGTGATAAGATGTCCGTTATTATCAGAAGTCAATCATTGCATTCTTTCACAAACGTATTTATAATAAATATATATCTGTGTGTGTGTGTGTGTGTGTGTGTGTGTGTGCGTGTGTGTGTGTGTGTGTGTGTGTGTGTGTGTGTGTGTGTGTGTGTGTGTGTGTGTGTGTGTGTGTCTGTGTGTGTCTGTGTGTGTGTGCCATCACAATCATACAACTGCAGAGCCTTATTGGATATTGTACAGAATGATAACAATCATATCCTGTTTGTCTACGATAATTTATTTATAAGCTTAGGAAGCTTAGCAGATTTGTGAAAAAAATAACATGTTCAAAAAAATCCTGATGTTACACCACTGATACATAGTTCAAGGTAAATACAAGTAGATCTCAGTAGTAGAACAGAGAAGAAACTGAAATGAATGGAAATCATATTATTCAAAAGCAAATAAAGCCAAAAATATTAGTAGTATGGTTAACTGTAACAAACCAAGATGAGATCAGTATTTGTACTGATTAGCAAAATGTAAATAAAGTGACTAAGAGGGAGCATTACCCACAATTTACAGGTCAGGAAGTGATTTCAACTCTGCAAAATGCTAAGTACTTTTCACTGCTAAGGAGGTAATTATACAGTGTTTAGATTTCAAGAAATAGACTCAACTGTGGTACAGGTTAAGTTTTTTTCAGGACTAGATGCAAACTATCGTGGATTGTGGTAGATAAACTGAGATGAATTAAGATCCAAATTGTGTACATTCAATGCACTACAGTAGGAAGATTGACAAACACTTCTATTTGCTAATTTTAAGATATCTATTTGATATATTATAAGTACCAGAGGACTTTCAAAGAGCTTTTTCACAAGTAATAGTAAGCTTGTAAGATTTTATAAATGTAACAGGCAATCTTTTATTATGGGGGTCAGTCAAACATTGAGCATGGCAAAGAGTGCAATAACTGATGAACAGATTAAGACAACATAATATTAAGCAACATAAATGCAAACATAAACAGGCAATGACATGTCTAATACATATAGCTCTCATTGTATAGCATCAGAAGTATGTAAATCAGATTAAAAAATGTCCAATATCATGCAAACGCCAACAACGGAAGACAGGCAGGCATAACAGCAATTTCCAGGAATGATGCAAATTGTTCCAAAGTTTATACTTAATTCATTACAGCCTAGTGGCACCTCCAGGTGTTTCTGCAGTTACATTCTACTGAAGCCTCTAGGCATCTAGCATAGCCTGTTCATATTTGTTTTAATAATTTCAAAACCATGCTACATGCAAACTATTGAAAGATTTAATCTTAAAACTTATATGGTGGGCAACACAACTGAACTGATATTTTACCTCTGTCTAGTACTGCTTAAGAGATAGTAATTGTTGTTCATAAAGCATTTATATTGCTATAATGTACATATTTTTCTATCTCAATATCCATGTAATACAGACATAACTGCTTAGCCTCAAATGAAAGCTTATAGGTGGATCAACAAAATGTTGATGCCTGCATATGTGTAGCTTGAGTGAACACTGAGATATTGTAAGTTGTTTAAAAAACATTAAAAATTAATATTTACTGTGCTTATAATAATTTGTAAAATCAAATAAAGACTTTTTTTTGCTGAACAGTTTGCAATTTGGATTTCCTTTGTACTCTTTATGGTTCCACGTATATTAACATTTGTTTGAAATATGAGGCCATAACTTCATTTTGTCAAAAAGCTCAGGATGCAGTCATTAGAAGCTAAGAGTACAAGTTTCCAGGGCATCATTGCAGTGAATTAATATAATATGAGATAGTTATGGCATTAAGACAGCTGCTAGAACAAGATGTTTTAGGAAAAGGGAGACATGAACAGGAACATAATTTTGGAATGTTCAAGAATCTATTTACAGGTACAACAATGTTAAAATACAATGATATGAATAAGTGATATGTGTCAAAAGATGACAACAGGCAGAACGGTATACAAGCTATAATGTTACAAGTGAACTATGGGATGAGAACATTTATTAATGAATAAACAAAATATGGTCACATTACAAGGAAATGCTAGCAGAACAATATAAATGCTTGAAATACTGTGACTATTTCTATGGTAGAGAACTTGATGTAAAAACAGAACAATAACCTTTACCAACTGCATTAAGAAAGTCCTTGTAACCATGTCCTACAAGACTGCTGAAAACATTGCTTAATCCAAAGATGTACGATACAAAAGTGAAATACTAAAGACATGCTTCTGGAGCATTTCTCCCCGGGCCTCCACTGAAAACAGGATCTGTGGAACCTAGTCAGACTTTCCCGGTCAACATATGTTAAATAACATAAATAATAAATAATAATAATAAATACGAACAAAACAAGGTACTACACATAAAACCAAAATCCTAATCTAATAAAAGAACTTTGTCATGCTGAGAAGGTGTCCAAGGATTTTGGTTTTATTGTTTTGTGCTTTTACCAGGTTCCTGGTTTTATTGTAAGGTACTACACATAGTGGATGCACTGTGTCAAGAATATTTACAAAGAAACATGAAGAATTGTTTAGAGGAAAACTAGAGATTCACTGGATAACTACAAATTTACTGATGGCAGAATAAAAACAAAAAGGGAATTCCAGAGATTCACAGACACAGGGCCAGATTCAGGAAGCCTCCGTGTAAGAGTTATAACTCTTACACGGAGGCTGCAGTTAAAAGGTGTGATGTCAGCATGTCATGCATATGCATGAGGTGCATGAGGCATGCTGAATCACACTGTAACTCTTACACGGTCCATGTAAGACAGAAGGGGGCGTGTCCGTTGGCTAAGCCCTGCAAGCGGACACGCCCCCGGAAGTCTATAATGGCTGAAAGTAAACAGCCACGAGAAAGGCCATGGAAATGTGATTAAACACACTACACAACACATGCCCCCACAGACCAGCAATGTAAAGAGTGAACAGATGTTATAAAATGAAAATAAAAACTGTTTTATTTTTTTTAAACCCCGTAAATGTTTGCTACTGTGTGCGCTCGTGTGCTACTAGCGCAACTGCAGTTAGCAATCAGTGGAAAAGGATATAAGAACTAAATATGCAAAGTAAGCCAAGAAGTAATAGCATAGCGGTAGAGTTGTCGGCTTAAGAGCAGGCAGGCAAGGTTCAAGCCCACACAACAACCTTTTTTTTTTGTAAATAAGCACTAAAAAGGCCCCTGACAGTACTGTACAAATGTAAAAGTATTTCCTTTTGTAAAATGGAATGAAATGGAGCATATATTTCGAAGTAATACAATAATAAAAATCTTTAGAAATGTACTGATAGCTAAACTGCAGTGAGACAGAGTGCCTGTAGCTAAGTAGTGTTTCACAAACTGCAAACTGCTTGCCCGTAGCTAAGGACTGGTTTAACAGGCTCAAACTGTGTGCAACTAGCTGTGCTTAGTTTAACATGTGTGTTACTAGCCAATTAAGGTGTAACCCAGCGCACACCGTTTGCGCGACGCGCCCACAAGCTAACCGGCGGTGCGCATGCGTGAGCTCCGCGCAAACGAGCGCAGACCAGGTTTTAAAGTGCTTAAAAGTGCTTTTGGCATGTTTGATTGACAGGTCCTGAAGTCAATTCTAGACAGTCATAAAATTTAAAATTTAGTGGTCAAATTAGAACCCGGGATACCATGCACTAGAGTCAAGGTACTAAACCACTAAGCCATGACAGCAGTACTTAGAAATGCAGAAATAGCATATATATAGGATGTAAGCCAAAATGGAGCATGATAAAGCAGTTTCTGTGAAGTAGATACAATTCTAAACCGGCCAATCATAGAAATGTGCGGGAAAATTGGCATATATAAGCCCCATAGGTGGGAATACACAGCATAAACGATTGTAGAATAGACCTGCAGGCAGAATGAGTGGAGTAGGGGAGGGACGTTGCTTTCGAGCACAGCGGTGGGGCATTGAGGAGTCCAGATACATGGTCTGGCTCCTAGTTCACCATCATGAGGCCCAACTCATGCAGGGCCAGGTCTCATGGGGAGCATACAGGGCGGAGGCATGGGACCAGTTGGCTCATGATCTGACCAGTGCTACTGGCATTCCACACACTGGTGAGCAGGTCCGTCACCACCATGCGGACCTGAAGCGACGTAAGCAAGACCAGTTGACCCAATGGATCCAGGAGGCCCGGGATATGCCCAACGCCCCACTACTGAGTAAGTTACATTTTACTTATGTATGTAAGGAATTCAACTAGCCGATACCAAGGAGATGTGTATTCCAATATTACTTGCTTTGTATTACAGCTGCAGGTGTCTGCTCTGTGAATCGAATGGCACATGACCGCAGGCTGGTGCGGCTGTGCCACCATGCAGGTTAGTAACCCCACCTAGTACTTGTAAATAAATATTATAGTGTAGCATGTAGCAGAACACTGCAGTGTATTGATTAAAAGTAATAGAATGTGCAAGCAGCAAGTAAAAGTCTGCAGGTATGGCTGCAACAAGTTCATCAGTATGCAAGTGAAACTGGAAATATAAGTGATAGAAATAAATAGTGCTGTAATACAGATGTCCCACCATTAATTAAATGTAGTATAACCTGCAGTAGTCTCAAGAGTACAGCTTCAGAATCTGAGGTAATCACATGTGAGATATATCCCCTGTTGAAATGCTGAATCATGACAGAAGTGAGGCTGCTGGAAAGTGTTGGAATCCCCACAGGTCTAATATGTGAACAAAGCCTAGAAGTACCAACCTGAACTGTGAAATTGCAGGATGTGTGAGAGTGACAGAAAGGGTCATGTATCAATGAATAACGTAGTAATAACACCTGAATATATAAGCTGCAGTGTGGTTCTACAGAACTAAATGCATGTGAGAATTAAAACTTAACATCCCAAACTGATTTCAGTGTGTCTGACTCTTGAATGTTCAGGCCAAAATCTGTATATGGTGATCACAGTCAGCAATTTGCAGATAGAATGAATGATTGTCTGACATACTAAACATCCATAGTTGTCCCCTGCCCTGTCATCAAAGTGTAGCAGGATGATGTATCTGATCAAATTCAAAATAACTAGGATAGTGATGTATCTGTAACAGGTCTAGCATGACAGTCAAGTAAGAATCATTTGGAAAGTATCACCCACAAGTTAATTGTGTTTCTATTACAAATGTATATCAATGTATAATTTATGAATGTGTCATCATTTTCTTTCTCCACCCCACCCTATAATTGCAAATTAAAAGAACCACTAAATATTGGTATGTGAACATTTCATTAACCATGGACATTTGTCCTGTTTCAAAAATATATGCATGTCTGTTGTTGCATGTGCCCTGGTCATACCTGCAAACCTGCAAACCTGATGGCCTGTTGCCATCAATCAACCCTGCATGTTGTTCAATTGTGTATTTCTGTTCAAATAATGCATGTGATATTGATATGCCCGTTGTTCAATGGTGTTAATATCTGGGTGTTTGTTTAATGGGAATACCAATGCATGCTGTTACAACTAATTTGAATGGAATAATATGCCACTAACCCAAACTAACATAACATACACACAAACCTAGAATGCTTGGGAAGGCAGGTCCCAGCGGACCCACCTCTCCCACCTCAGCTGGCGAGTGCACCTGGCACTAGTGCCCAGGCTGGACCCTCCTCCGGTGGCCCTGTGCCACCTTCAGGTGGAAGCGCTGCAGGGGATGGGGCCCATCCCCCCTCTGCAAGCGTGGCCGGAGGAGCACATCCACTCACCCTCCAAGGTGTCCGGTCTGTGGTGCGAAGGGAGATCCAAGACTCTGTTCTTGGGCCCCTACGCCAGCTTGAGGCCCGGGTGGCACAGCTTACGGGCTTGCCCGTTGTCCTGCCTGCACAGCCCCCAGCACAGCCCCGTCCTGGGCTGTGAAGGAACAGTGGCAACTGCCTATGGGTGGGGATATCAGTTCCACTGTTGCCATCTGTGGGCTCATGTGCCATGGATATCCCAACCTCCATCCCCGTCAATTGTGTAACCCCCCCACATGTGTCATACACTGCCCCTGTATGCGTCTTGTCTGTCTTGTCTGTTAACCTACCCAACCTACCTCCCCAGCTATACCGACTACCTCACCTGACATACCACTCTCACCTGATAAAAAAAAAAGGGCACTCTGTACCCACAAAAAATTACGCCCCATACATAGCTGTCCATGTTGCACACATGTCCGCTGGACATCGAAACTGTTAATTACAATTGGCTGTACAACAGGTATTAATGTTGTCCTGACACCTCTCTCAGGGGTGGAAGGTTCCAAATGTCACACCAAATTGCATACAAATGCACAGCTGTTGCTGAGAAAGACATGGGCAGCTATGGGTCTCACCTACATCCTTCCTGCAAATACCAAGCTTGTTTCCCTACTGTCTTACCCTCTTTGTGACCCCTTTTTCACCACTTTCCTGTCACCCCTTTTTCTTTTCTTTCAAAGAAAATAGCGTGGGTGTGCGCTTGTGTGCGCGGAGCTCACCGCCAGTGCGCATGCGTGAGCTCCGCGCAAACAAGCGCAGACCTGGTTTTAAATGCTTAAAAGTGCCTTTGGCACTTTTGATTGACAGGTCCTGTACTCATTTCGAAAGAAAAATAAATTCCCACTGTCAGTCTCGAACCCAGGACCCTGGTAACACTACTCTGTATGACCTACCACTAAGCCATGACTCTCATACAAGAACATAGTGCTAAAATAAATATAACATGTAATAGTAGGAATCAATATAAAGGTAATATAGGATGTGTACTACCCAAAGCATGTCAGGTAGATTTTAATGCCTGAATTACTAGATTCCCACACTAGTTTAGTGTTCACAGAAACAGCCCTGCTAATTGTTAGCTTGTACATAATAATGTAAGGTAATGTTCATATATGAAAGTATTATATGTACACACACACACATATATATATATATATATATATATATATATATATATATATATATATATATATATATATATAAATATATTAATACATGTGAAATATAGTGGTAGGTGTCAGTATTCACACACACTCACTACAGGAAACAGTGAAAATAAATGCTGCAACCACAATCTACAACACAGCCTGACTCCTGTGAGACTTAATAACCCTTTTAACCACGTAAAGGTGCCTTCAGCACTTTGATTGACAGGTCCTATACTCAGTTTGAAAGAAAAAAATTCCTACTGTCAGTCTCAAACCCAGGACCTTGGTAACATTAGTCTGTATGACCTACCACTAAGCCATGACTCTCATACAAGAACATAGTGCTAAAATAAATATGACATGTAATAGTAGGAATCAATATAAAGGTAATATAGGATGTGTACTACCCAAAGCATGTCAGGTAGATTTGTAATGCCCGAATGACTGGATTCCCATACTAGTTCAGTGTTAACAGTAACAGCCCTGCTAATTGTTAGCTTGTACATAATAATGTAAGGTAATGTACATATATGAAAGTATGTATATGTACACATATATATATATATATATATATATATATATATATATATATATATATATATATATATATATATATATATTAATACATATGAAATATAGTGGTAGGTGTCAGTATCCATACACACTCACTACAGGAAACAGTGAAGATAAATGCAGCAACCAGAATCTGCAACACAGCCTGACTCCTGTGAGACCTAATAACCCCTTTAACTGCTTAAAGGTGCCTCCAGCACTTTGATTGATAGGCCCTATACTCAATTTGAAAGCAAAATATAAGCATACTAGTAGGCCCTACCACAAGACCATTGTAACACTAGTCTGTATGACCTACCAGTAAGCCATGACTCTCATACAGGAATATAGTGCTAAATAAGTGGAACATGTAATAGTAGGAATGAAGATGAAGGCAATATAGTATGTGTACTACCCAAAGCATGTCAGGCAGACTTTTACTGTCCCAATTACTGGATTCCCATACTAGTGTAGTGTTAACAGAAACAGCCCTGCTAATTGTTAGCTTGTACCCAATAATGTCAGGTAATGTACATATATGAAAGTATGTATATGTACACACATATATATATATATATATATATATATATATATATATATATATATATATATATAGCAATACATATGAAATATAGTCGTAGGTGTCAGTATGCATACACACTCACTACAGGGAACAGGCGAGAGAAATGCAGCAACCTGAATTTACAACACGGCATGAAGCATGAGAGTCATACTAACCTTCACACTCACAGAACACTGTCAACAGCATACCAGCATGGTCCACGCCCTTACAATCTGAAAGGGCAATGCCTATCTCACATACCCTTTTATAGCACTGTCCTGAAATCACAGTGAGACATGCAATCAGTACACAACTGGCTGCATGCAATTAGCAAATGCTGCCTTACAATTGGTGCAGAGGCCATCACATGGACCTATGCAGATACCTACAAAAGCAGCCAGTACCCACACTCCACACATGCAATAAATTCATTGCACAAAACCTACAGAGAAAGAGAGAGAGAGACAGAGAGAGAAATAAAAGAAATATGAAGACAGCCAGCAGCAAAACCAGCAGCAGCAGCAGCAGCAAACAGCAAGCAGCAAGCAGCACCACTGACACAGCAACAGCTGCCACAAACACAGGTAATGCAAAGTAGCAGGTTAATACTGTGTGTACTGTGACACCTCCAAATGTATCATAGTTCACTATCTATAGGTATGTCCATGAGATAGGTTGTGTGTACATAGTCCTGAAATATATACATATGTAATATTGCTGTACATGTTGCCCATACTTAAAACTTCCATAGCTTAGAACACAAGGCCAGTTGTGCATATGATGCAGTAGTTCCCAGGGTCAGTAGAGGTTCCTCCTCATTGGTGTGGGACCACTGTGTATGTATGGCACTGTTCAGGTACATATCCTGTAGTATGGCCAGGGATTAATATCAGTCTGTAATGTGGTGCTATGTCCTCCAGGGGTGAACGTAGCACACATCCAGGGATACCATTTTGTAACAGTGATGCTATGTGTTCTGCAATGTTGAGGGTGGCCCTCACCTGGACATGTGAGAGGATAGGGAGGTTACAGTCATCTGTGATAACTAATTCCACTTGTGTAGGAGAATGGGGGTACCTGCACCTAAACTGTCTGCAACAATGTTGCCAATATCTGTGCATTTGGTGAATGTGAAGCATCTTAACACTGCTGACCACAGATGCCTTGCCTTCATGTGAATCTGCCCTGTGCTGCAGTAGCCTCCTGCTATTGTTATACAATGTGCCTGTATCTGTAGTCCACTGGACAGGATAAATAAGTGGTGTGCATACGGTCTGGGTTAGATATGTGTGTGCACAGTACATGCACTATGTGGGATGTCTGTGGTAAGCTTTTGCAAAGGGGCCAGCAGTGTGTGTTGTGGCTTCCACTGGCCCAGTGGGCTGCATGGATAGCATCACAGTCCTAACTAGTGAATAACCATGTAATTACATGCATACATAGCAAGGTAGTGTACTGTGCTTGTGGTGTTGTTGGGATATGTATATCCAGGCTGAGTAATGTGTGTCCACATCACAGGGTTGGATGGCAACACACATACAGTATGTAGGGATGAACACCCACAGTGTTTCAGATGTGTTGCCTGTGCAGAAATATCTGGCCATTACCTGTGCATCCCCCACAACACACACACATGCAACATATGGCAGAAGTACTATAGCAGTACACATAGGTTCATAGGTGCATACTAGGCTATTTGCCCTAGGGCATTGATAAGCCTAGTAGAATGTGTTTGTCTTTCGCCACCCAATTAAAATTTATGCTGCTATGCCCTTGTCCGAGGTTAGTATACTGTGCCTCTGTCTAATAGTGACATAGAAGTGATACCCGGGTACAACTATGATCTCCATCCACTCATCCAGATTCCTATGGAAGAGAGTCAATGAGGGACTCTGCCTAACCTGTAGTGTGAGTTTATTACAGAGTGAAGTGAGCCTCTGGGTTAGGAATATGCCCCTCCAGCATGTCCTATCTATGTCAGTGCTGAGGTTCAGGTCTCCTGAGCGTGTGGCTGTATGGGACTTTGATTTCCTGAGGTGCAGCATGTTCCTTACTTCTGGGTTGGACATGGCTGTATATGGCAGGCACAGATTGCCTCTGAACAGGCAGTATGCCACTGAGTCCAGCTGGATTTCCTTTAACTGGGCAGCATATGGCATCTGTTTGAGCCCTTTGATCCTCTTGATGAGTTACTGTTGGGCTTTACCAGTTGCTGTAGGTGTCTGGTTAGGTACATCCCAAAAGGTGCATTGTACCCAATTATAGGCCTGATGATGGATGAGTAAAGAGGCACAATGATGAGTAAAGAGGCACAATGATGAAATGTCTATAATGGTGCAGGAAGGTGTGTCTGGGTCCGCCATTGGTCAGCCAATTGACAGTACACAGCTGTCAACCCCTTCAATGCGCACAGTCATCCTGCCGTTACATCCTTTGTCACCATTGTCCCTAGGTGATGGACAGTATGCAGTGGGCATAGATCAGGGTAATGTGGTACCTGTGGTACATGCATCCCCACAAAGCAGCCATGAGCAGGGTCCTCCAATGGTACCACGCAGACAGTCGCCCATGGGTTCTTGTGGGGGCATCCGTGGCCGTACTGCCTCTGGCCGACGTGCCCAAGGAGGTATGCCAACCTCCACTATGTTTCGGACTGTTATGCAGGCACAGGCACGTATGGAAAGGTACACCAGACAGGGTCTGAGGGAGCTGAGAGCATGTCGCACAGCCATGACAGACGGCATGCGTGATGTTGCGAATGCTATCCGTAACTTCACAGATGTCATTGACAGACATTGTGGGGACATACAACAGCTGCTCCACAACCAGATGTCCATGGGCCAGGGCGATGGTGTGTGTTTGCGATGTCGACGTGGCCGTATGGCAGCAACAGCACCAGCTGGCAGTGGCCGCGGATGACAACAGGCCCACTCACGCACCTCAAGTGCCAGCACCAGCCCCAGCAATGCTGGGTCTGTGCTGTCATCAGGACGCCCCAGGAGACTACGAGCACGTGGCTCTGGACAGTCCCAACAGGGAAATGTGTCCAGTCAACACACCCCCACTTCCGATGACAGTACCCAGTCTGGGTTAGTACCGGATACGGTCCGTAGCACCCCTGCCAGGCACAGGTACCGTGTCCGTGCCCACAGACACTGATCTGGATGACCTGACAGGTGCAGTCTGTGGCTGTCCACAAAACCCTGTACATGGCAGCCATTATGTGGGACTGTGTGCGTGCTTACACACATGCAGAAATTTAACACCTAGGGCAAACACATACACACACACACTGCACCAACACCGGTCCACCCTGTACTGCTGCCCCTCACAAACACACATACACACACATGTCAATTGGTGTTACCAGTGGCTGGCTTGGGCATACCTAACCCACACCCTGTGCATATGATGACACTGTGCCACCTCCTGCATACTACAACATTGGTGCAGGAAAAGGTAAACACGTTGCTGATGCACAGGGTGACTACATAGATGTGTATAAGTAGTAACATGTTGGTAACTGTTCACTGTTCCACTATGATTGTGTGTATATCCCAGCAGTCCTGCTGCAGTAACTGTATGAATGTCCTGAATTGTTATCTGCACCCATACTACTTACCAAAGTGTACCAGCTGCACACCATCACATGCTACCATTGACTATGGGAATGCGCATCATGTGCTGTTATGTAGATTCAGCTATATGTATCCGTTCTGTCACACATGCATTTACACACACCCTGCTACCCCCACACATGCACATGCTCAACTGCCATTCCCATTATTTATTACCCTACATGAGTAGCTGTAGATACATGACAGGTACACATTTGAAAAGTGCACTATGTGGATTACTACCGATTTCCTCCTCTCTACCTGTACTCACAGGGTGCAGGCAACCTCATTAGTTTAAAAGTGTAATGTGCATCAGGTACTGTGGTACCCTGATTGCCACATCAAACATGATTTCCATACGGAAATGCACACACAGAAACATCCCACATCCACACACTTGCCACATTCAGGCTTCAAAACACTATCTAGGTATATTCTGGTACATGTGCGTGTTACAGTAGCATGTAACACTATACTGAGTACTGGCAGTTGTCTGTTGTCATGTTGTTTGTATAGAGTAAAAGGATTGTTCGTTTATCCTACTTGTGTGGACATTACTTGAATAAGTGTTACCTTACATGCGTTATTGGTACCAACACCTTCTCTGTTGTTGTTTTGTTTGTATAGGGTGCTGTCAACATCACTGTTTGTTAAGGGAAATGTGCACCCTGCAGTGCATAGCCCCATTTGGCAAAAGCCACATCCCACCCCCACCATTGTGCACACACACTAACCCCACCCACAGTAAAACACATACTTTCCATTTGCAAGATTCAAACCCCTACCTAACTGTGTTATGACACTAGAGGCAGACACATTAGCAGAGTGTGCTATTTGCATTAGTGGGAGACATCCTTTCTAATGCTGTACTTAGAGGGTGCTGACATCATCTGTGTTTAGGAAGAGGGATGTGCACCCTGTAGTGTGTTCTCCCAGTTGGCAAAAGGCACTTTTCCCTCACAGCATTATGCACACACACAAACCCCACTCATACTAACACACATACATTCCCTTTGCAGGATTCAAACCTCTACCTAACTACGTTATGACACCAGAGAAAGACGCATTAGCAGAGCGCGCTATATGAATTACTAGAGAACTTTAATTCAGGTAATATAGTTATAGAGTGCTGACATCATCAGTGTTTCAAAAGGGGAATCTGCATCCTGTAGTGTACTGTCACAGTTGCTAATAGGGGCATTTCCCACACACACATCGATGTGTTTGAGGTTTGCATACATGGGGGATCCAGTACTCCAGTGTGATTAGTATATGGTTCGATTGCAACAATGAGGGATATACTTCAAGTGGTGAGCATTTTGTACTCATGTTTGTGATGATCAGGTCTAGTATATCTGCCCCTCTTGTGGGAAAGTTGATTACCTGTTCCATAGCTAAAGAGTGTCTGAACTATGGGAACCCTAGAGCTTGGGTATTGTGGCTTGAGTAATGTTCACAGTCTATGTTTGGGTAGCTGACGTCACCCAGTATGATGGTGTTTGCAGAGAAATCTATACTCTCCTGTGTGAGCATGAAGGCTGTGTGGGAGTCCTGAGTTTGAGAGGGTGCTGTAAGAGCTCCTCTGTGTCTCTTTCCATGTGGTCCAGGGAGGTACGTCTCAGGTTGTTCACACCAGCATGGACAATGACTGCCTCATACTTGTACTTGCTGTGGAGTGACCTGTGTGCCTGTGTTATGTGGCACATTCTATCACCCGACAGGTAGCTAAATGTGACCCTCCCCTTGCTCAGTCTGGAGGGCGGGACGTCAGTCAACAGCTCATGTCAAGCATGTTCACACCCCTCATAAATGATGTGGAAACCTTCAAAGCCCCCAGGCCTGTTGAAAATATGGACCAGACTGCAGATACCTGTATAAAGGCATTCTATGGACACATTCAGGAATGCATGGATCATGCAATCACATATGAAAGCAAGACCCACTCCTCCAAAGGCAGACATCCTGTGTGCTGGACACCAGCCATAAACAAACTATACAATAGAAGGATGAAGCCACTACATGATACAACAAACTCCCAAAATGTGAAGGCATCACTGATGAGTATTAGAAGACAACTACAGGCACTCATAAGATTGTCTAAGGCCATCTTTGAGAGAAGATTCCACAAGACACTGAGGATAATCACAAGGCTTTCTGTAGTTATGTTAGGAACCTGGGTGGTAATACCCAGATATGCTCAGAGGTAATCCAAGATGTCACATGAAATACAAAACACACAGACATTGCCATCATCCTAGTGGACAGGTTCACTGCTACCTTCTCCCCCCACCACACCAAAAGGGCAGATATGTCTCCCAGAAGAGTGCTGCACCCCCTGACATCACAGATGCTCAGGTAAGAGCTGCCCTCTCCAAAGCAATAAACACTGCATCAATGGGACCAGACAGTGTCCCAGGCTGTGTCCTACATGAACCACAAGAAGAGCTACACCCAGACATAACACTACTGTTCAATCCCAGCCTTACTACACGATATGTGGCCAAAGAGTGGCATACAGCAACAGTGGTCCCTCTACATTCAGGTGGTGCCTTAACGGATCCTGGACACTATTCGCCCCATATGTCTGAATAGCATGGTCTGCAAAGCTATGGCAAGGATCATCATGAACCTCACATATATAGATATTGGGGACCTACAGACATGTCACCATACACAGTTTGGCTTTGTTAATGGCAGATCCTGCCTCTCAAACCTGTTTGATTTCTTTGAAACAGTCACCAAGGCCACTGTCAAGGGAAGGTGGTCTACACAGCCTACCTGGACCTTGCATAAGCCTTTGATACAATACCCCACATGTGCATTCTAGGGAAGCTCACCAGTGTACATATTAACCCCTATGTCACTACGGATATTGCACAGTGGCTCAAGGGCAGAACACACATGGTTAGAATTGCTGGAGCCATGTCAGCCTCAAACCAGTTACAAGTGGTGTCCCACAAGGCTCAGCCCTGGGAGCTGTCATGTTCATTATATATTTATCAGAGGTACAGTCCAACATGGAAGTACTGTGGCTGAGCAAGTCGCAGATGACTGCAAACAGGACGCCATAATCAACTCTCCAGCTAACACACGCATCCTCCAAAAGGGCCCCTTGCAAACACACAACCTGTGCCACAGCCATGGCCTCAAGGTGAATGCCAAAAAGCGTATAGTCATCCCCTTTGTCAAACACAAAGTGACCACAAAGTACCACATATGTGTTAATCCATTAAGTGCAGACGAAGGAATTATGGACCTTGGGGTACACAGGTTGATAGCATACTACCATTTGACAACAACATGGACAAAGTGGTTAGGAAAACATTTTATATGGGCCACATCATCATGATGGGATTCACATGTAGATCAGGGGAGGACATTGTGCCTCTTTACTCATCCCTCATCATGCCCATAATTGACTACAATGACCCTGTCGGCATGCACCTTACCAGACACCTGCAGCAACTGGAAAGACCACGTGCGTACCTCGACAAGAGGATCAAAGGGCTCAAACAGATGCCACATACTGACTGGTTAAAGAAACAGCAGCTCTACTCAGTGGCATACTGCCTCTTCATAGGCAATCTGTGCCTGACATATAAAGCCATGTCAAACCCTGACTTAATGGCCATGCTGCACCTCAGAATATCCAGATACCATCAGGATACACGCTGGAAAGACTTGAACCTCAGGAGTGATATACATAGGACATGCTGGAGGAGCACATTCATAACTCAGAGGCTCCCTTCATTCTGGAATATTATCCCAATAGAGGTTAGGCAGAGTCACTCAGTGACTATCTTCAAGAGTGATATTAATGACTGGATGTGACATTGTAGGTTTACCCTGGGTATCACTTATGTGTCACTGTTAGACAGAGGCACAGTATACTAACCTTGGAAAAGGGCATAGCAAGATAGATTTACAATGCATGGTGAAAGCCACACACATTCTGGCTAGGTGTATAAATGCCCTGGGCAGATATCCTTGTATGAACCTATGGACCTATGTATCTTGTTCACCATTGGCCCTATGTGCTGTTAATCACCAATGCAATCTCAATACTATGGTAGCATGTGCAAAGGTCAGTTGTCAGTCACCTCTATGGTACAGTTGTGGAATATGTGAGTCATGTAGTAATGTCACAGCTGCCACATGTACACAGTCAACCCTATCCCTACCCATGGATGTACAACACATGTATGAGATGGAAACACATGGCCAAACTGTGGACTAAGCACTCTGAACCCAGTACTGGCATAACCTGTCAGGTGGCATGAAATACTACAGTGACTGCAATACCAGTCTGATGTGGACCTACACTGACAGCAATACAAGCATGGAAACACACCGGGCCATTCGTGGAGCCTAAGGATAGCATCCTGCATGACTGGCAGACACCTCTGCAGCTGGCACGCAGGCATACGTTAGGCCTGCACACAGCACGCATAACACATAGCACACAAATCCTGTGTGCCAAACAAGCACAGTCTGTACAGCTATACAACACTACTGCTGCAGTTGTGTTAGGTACTTTATTGTCCAGTACAGTGAGGACATGCTCACCAGCCTGGACAAGGTGGAGGTCACAGTGATATGCTCATGGGGCACTATGGTCCACCACATAACACAAGCATACAGGTCAGTCAGATGCATGGACACATATGACTCAGTCATTGTCCATGCCACCACAGCTGATGTGTGATGTCCCTCACTGGGATACATGATAGGGAGCATGGAAGGGATCACTGAGCAAGTGACACAGGCTGGTAGAACCCTGACCTTGGTTGGCATCAGACCCTCACCAGGGATGCTGACATATTACTGAATGCTAATGAATTACTGTAGCTACAACACCCTAGCTGAACAGTTCTTAACATGTGGTCACTGCATTGCTACAGAACAACATCTTACCACTCCCACAACAGGTGCAAACATGCAGCACCTGTTCATCAACAACATGTAGACTATATGCCCCAGACCAGGTGTGTATCCCTCACTACTAGGCTGATAGCATCTACATCTCACACTGTATATACACATCCCACATGCAGCACCTGCACAGAAGACCACAGTCATAATGTTACCCTGTGCAAATACCATGTATTCACATGTGGCAGGCATCACACATGGTAACTATTGAAGGTCACAGGTACATATGTGTATTTGGCACACACATACATCATGTGTGCATTGCCATAACTGGTTTAATCAATGTCATGCATTATTGTGGGAGACAACCCGCACACATGGGCATTCTGTGTGGGCAAAACACACGTGACATGTCTGTAATCATAAGCCATAAATAATTGTGATATCATTTAGAAAGGGGTATGTGCATCCTGTAGTGTGTTTTCCCAGTTGCCAAAAGGGATATTTCTTTCATACACACTTACCCCCCTTCACACACACTTGCCACTTGCTGGATTCAAACCCCTACCTAACTATGTTATGACACTAGAGACGGACGCATTAGCAGAGCATGCTATTCGCATTACTGGGGGATTTCTTTTCCCCTGATATACTTATAGGGTGCTGACATCATTGGTGTTTAGAAAGGGGAATGGGCATCCTGTGGTGTGTTTCACAGTTGCCAAAAAGGATGTTCCTTTCATACACACACACTTACCCTACTTCATACACACTTGCTACTTGCTGGATTCCAACCCCTACTTAACTATGTTATGACACTAGAGATGGACGCATTAGTGGAGCGCGCTATTCAGATTACTGAGAAGTTTCTTTTCTCCTGATATACTTATAGGGTGCTGACATCATTGGTGTTTAGAAAGGGGAATGGGCATCCTGTGGTGTGTTTTCACAGTTGCCAAAAGGGATGTTCCTTTCATACACACACACTTGCTGGATTCAAACCCCTACCTAACTATGTTATGACACTAGAGACAGACGCATTAGCAGAGCGCTATTCAGATTACTGGGAGATTTCTTTTCTCCTGATATACTTATAGGGTGCTGACATCATCAGAGTTTAGATAGGGGAATGAGCATCCTGTGGTGTGTTTTCACAGTTGCCAAAAGGGATGTTCCTTTCATACACACTTACACCCCTTCACACACACTTGCTGGATTCAAACCCCTACCTAACTATGTTATGACACTAGAGACGGATGCATTAGCAGAGCACGCTATTCAGATTACTGGGAGATTTCTTTTCTCCTGATATACTTATAGGGTGCTGACATGATCAGTGTCTAGAAAGGGGAATGAGCATCCTCTGGTGTGTTTTCACAGTTGCTAAGAGGAACATTTGGACTAAGTGTGTGAGCATGCCCAGTTCAGCCTTCCCATGGCATGTTGTGTGAAAGATGTCTCATTTATCTAAGTGTGTGAGCATGCCCAGTGTGAGCTTTCCATATGTTGAACTCTGCAGCCCATCACATTTGTGGATGAGTGTGACCTTCAACAAATATCTCCAGTTTATGGTTGTGTGTTCTGTGCCATGTTGTGTAGTTACTGTCCAAATGCTTTTGTGTGAACACAACAGGGATTATACTGTGCCTGCAGGTTTTGCATGGGATACTTTGCACACAATTGTCAACATCCGTTCATACTGACCTAACACTGTAGTACTGTATAGTGTAGTGGTTCAGTACTTTCACTGTGGTGGTCAGTATCCTGGTCTTTAGTCCTATCACTGCTTTACATTTCCATAGTGTGCACAACAGCCTGGTTAGGGTCCAGTTGTGCACATCTGCACAAAGGCGGTGCCTCTACGGACCCTGGTAATTACCACCCCATAAGCTTAACAAGTCTAGTCTGCAAAGCTATGGAGAGGATCATAATGGAGCTCATAAACAAAGATATAGGGGACATGCAGACATTGGACCCGTCCCAGTTTGGCTTGGTCAAGGGCAGATCATGCCTTCTGAACTTGGTCGACTTCTTCAAAACAGTCACTAAGGCCATTGCTGAGGGAAGGGCAGTCCATACAGCCTACCTTGACCTTGCAAAGGCTTTCGACACAATACCCCACTCGGGTATTGTAGAAGGACCTACCAACCTAAATGTAAACCCATATGTCACAAGATGGGTTGCAAACTGGCTTAAGGACAGGACCCACAGGGTTAGAGTTGCTGGCGCTATGTCAGACTCCAAGCTGGTCACAAGTGGTGTCCCACAGGGCTCAGTCCTTGGCCCTCTATTGTTCGCCATCTACTTCTCAGAGGTACAGGCCAACATGGGAGGACTTTGGCTGACAAGGTTTGCAGATGACTGCAAACTGGGCGCCATAGTGGACAGTGCATCAGACACGGATATCCTTCAGAAGGGACTCACGGACACTGATAGCTGGTGCCAGAGCCATGGCCTGACGTTAAATGCCAAAACATGTATAGTCATACCCTGTGGAAAAGCAAGGTAACCCCAAGCTACCATATAGGTGGCAATCCTGTAAGCACAGAGGAGGTTATCATGGACCTGGGGACCCAGGTTGACAGTGGCCTTTCTCCTGACACTCACGTTGCTAACGTGGCTAGAAAGACCTTCTACATTGCCCACCTGATCAGGAAGGGATTCACATCCAGATCTAGTGGGGTCATTGTTCCCCTGTACTCTTCACTTATCAGACCAATGATCGAGTACAATGCCCCATTCTGGATGTATCTCACCTGACATCTGCAGCAATTGGAGAGACCCCAAAAGTCAAAGGATAAAGGGTCTCCAACATCTGTCATATGCTGCCAGATTGAAGACACTCCAGCTCTATTCAGTCACATACCGTCTGCTCAGAGGTGACATGTGCCTGACATGCAAGGCCATGTCCAACCAGGAAGTAATGGACATGCTCCACCTCAAAATCGCCAAATCCACCAGAACCACTAGGGCAAGTGACTTAAACCTTAGCAGGGATATAAGTAGGACATATTGGAGGGATAGATTTATCACTCAGAGACTCCCTATGCTGTGGAATACAATCCCGGTCCATGTGAGGCAGAGCACCTCACTGGCTCTGTTCAAGGGAATCTTTACCTGTGGATGGGAGATCATAGGTGTACCCCGGGGACCGTCTCTGTGCCACTGCTGGACAGAGGCACGACAAACTAATGGGCACAGTATTGTTTCCATATAAGGGGTGGCGTACGCCACAAAACTCTGGGCTGGGCTTATAACTGCCTTAGGGCAGATAGCCTAGTATAAACCTATGAACCTATCTGACCATGTTGCATTATGTTCGGATATGAACTACTTACAACAGCCTCATCCAACATCAGTAGTGTATTCCACAACATAGGTGTACATTGGCAAACACTACCGATGTGCCCTAGGCCATTTCTAATGCTAGTCAGAGAGTGTGTTTGTCCTTCGACACATTGTAAGTGTAGTTTGCCATGACATATGTCTTGTGTAGTATACTGTGCCTCTGTCTACCTGTGACATAACATTGATACCCAGGGTAAACCTACCATCTCCCATCCACTCATTAAGATTCCTGTTGAGGAGAATCAATGAGTGACTCTATGGATAACCTGTACTGGTAGTTTACTCATGCGTGGGGTGGCTTCTGTGTTATGGATAATGCAGTACAGCTTGTCCTATGTATGTCAGTGCTGGGGTTCAGGTCCCTCATGTGCATAGCTCACTGCCATTCAGATTGTACAAGGTGCAGCATGTTCATTGATTCCAGCTTGGACATGGCTTTCTACATCAGGCACAGCTTGCGTCTGGGTGGCCAGCATGGCAGTGTGTGGAGTTGCACTCTGTTTAATCAGGCAACACATTACATGTGTTCAAGCTCTTTGATACTCCTGGTGAGGTACTGTTGTGGACTTTACAGTTGATGGAGGTGTCTGCTGAGGTACACCCACAGGGGCTGTTGTGGTCATTTGTAACGCTGATGAAGGATAACTGCAGAACCACAATGACCTCCCCTTATCTAGATGTCATAACCTTCATGATTAGGTTGGTATATGGATTGTTTCTGTTAACACTACAGCCACATGTTTGTCCTATGCAGGATATCTATCCCCTTGTGTACCCAGGTCCGTCATTACATGTGATGTATGTAATGGGTTAACACCTATGTGGTAATTGGTGGTCACTTACTGTATATCCACAGAGGTTGACTATACAGTTGTCTCCATTTCACATGCTGACATGGCTATGGCACCGGTTGTCTGTTTCTATGTGGCCCTTTTGTGGGATGCTTGTGTCAGCTGGAGTGTCAGATATGTTAGGCGGTTTGTAGTCCTCTGCAAACATGTTCAGGCACAGTCCTTACATGTTGGCCTGTACCTATGGGGCATATATACCAGACGGGAAGGTCCCAGGACCAAGCTTTGTGGGATACCTGTTATATGTGGTTTGTAGTCTGACATGGCTACAGCATGTCTGGCCATGTCAGTTCTGTCGTTGGTCTGGTTTGCAACCCCTCTAGTGACATTGGGGTGTATATTTAAGCTGGTGAGCATATCTATATTGCACACGTAGGGTATTGTATGGAAGGCTTTGCAAGGTCCAGCTACACTGTGTGGACCACATTGCCCTCATCAGTGACCTCAATCACTGTTTCAACTGAGTCACACATGTTTGGGGGGGGGGCTGCACTTCATAAACCCACACTGGCTAGGGTCGGGTGTCAATAGATCCCCAATATCGTTATGTCTGCGGTACATGCTGATCCTTACCATAGCTGTGCAGACCAAGCTTCTCAGGAATCTGTGGTGGTTGTGTTTAGTATCCATTCAGGCGACACCTTTCTTGAGAACACCCACTGTTGTTGTACACTGCTCTTTGGGTACATATCCTGTGGTAAGGCTGACATAATGTCAGGGAGGCAGTGATCTGCTGGGAAAGATATTTGGCATTATGAGGGGGGGGGGTTTGCACTGCACCTGTCAGGATGTATGTTGGCAATACATGTGTGTGTTTGGTATGTTGTTTGTAATATTTGTGTGATCCAGAGCATATCCAGGAATTCACAACACGCTTACTACCATCAGTTGCAGCAGCCTTGTAGTTATCCTTAGTGTTCCGTACAATTTGTATCATAGTAGGTCATGGGTTCATACTAGGCTATCCACCCTAGGGCATTTGTAAGCATAGCCACAGTGCATGTGGCTTTTGCCACCCCTTGCTATGTGAATATTAGGGCCACTTATGATTTACTTAGCTGTGCCTCTGTCTGGACATGACACAGTAAAGACCCCCAGTGTACATCTACAATTATCCATCCATTTTGCTAACTTCCTGTTGAAGAGTGTCAGTGAGGGGCTCTGCCTAACATGTAGTGGTATTCTGTTCCAGGGTGTGGAGAGACTCAGGGTTAGGTATCTGTCCCTCCAGCACATCCTATTTGATTATGTGTTAAGGTTGACATCTCTGACTCACACAGCTCCGATGGCTTTGAGTTTTCTGGGGTGGAGCATGTCCATTACTTCTGTGTTGGACATGGACTTGTACAACAGACATACAATGCCTCTGTGTTGGCAGTATGTGACTGCATTTGGCTGTGGTGTCTACAGCCAGGCGGCATATGAGATATAGTTGAGACCCTTTCTGACTCTTGCTGAGGTACCTTTGAGGTCTTTCAAACTGCTGCAGGTGCCAGGTAATGTACATCCCAAATGAGGCATTGTATTACAATATGGTCTGATAGGGGAACAGTATAGGGGCACAATGACCTTTGTTGACGTAGATGTGAATCCTTTCATGATACAGTGTCCAATATAGACAGTCTTCCTAGACAAATTGGCGATGTGGCTGTCACATGACAGGTGACTGTCCACTTGTGTCACTAGGTCCCTGATTACTCCTTCCACACATAATGGTTTACCACCTATGTGGTAATTTGTGTGTACCTTGTTTTGTATTTGGTGGTACATTCATCCTGTCCACTGTCTTCAGGACAGTGGGGTGGGGTTCCTGTGTGTGAGAGTGTGGTCTGTAGCATGCTACAGACTGTACAGCAGTCTTGCGTACAGGTAGTTGCACATGGGTGGACTGCAATGACATAGGCATTGTCAGTTAACTGGACGTATGGCTGTCTGTGCTGAATATGGATACTCACCCTCCTTTTATGTTTTGTTACAGGTTTTGTGGCCATAACACATGATATGTGGTATTACCTGGTAGTGCTGGTGTGCTGTCACGAGGCTTGCAGCAGGTGTGTTTCACTGGACAGACATCAATGTTCTCCATATTGGAGAGGGCCTCAGGAGCATGCATATTGAGGTTTACACATCTGGCATTGATCAGCATTACCCTTCTGTTTCTTTCCAGTTTTGTTTTCAATGGTGGTGGGTTGCTCTTTTCAGCCTTGCCTACGGGAGGATCTCTGTAGTTTGCAAAAGCCTTAGGCAATATCCAGACGCTCATGGGTAACAGGTGCAAGCCATCCCTGGGACAGCAGCATGTCTCACTATGGAGTCACCTATTACAACTGTATCAGGCATGTTGTTTCTCCTTCTGTCCTGTGACTGTTTGGCACACCAGCTTTGTGTACTATGTGTTACATGTGCTATGTCTGGAGTTTGTTTTATTGGGTGTCTTCTTTGGAGGCTTGTGTTGGTGTTGTGTGTTTGTAATTAGGGCCTCTGGGAATGTTTTTGTGTTTATGTGTTTGGTTTACAGTCGTTGTAGGTCTATGTGGGACTGGGTTTGTGGTGTATGTGGTTACCTTGTCCTCCTGACTAGTTTTGACAGTACTGATTTGGGGTGCTCAGGCCCGGTTTGGCTACCTGGTTGCGTCTATCACATACATTTGTATTTATTGGGGTGAGTTGTTGTTGTGTGTGTACTTGGGACAGGTGTCACATTGCCACTGGATTCACAGATTCTACTTGTTTTGCCTGGCCTTAGTGGATTGTATGTGTGGACACATTTTATTGCCATACTACTGAGCACTGATTACTTCACTTTTCATGTTGAATCTATCATGTGGTAGCTTCCTCATTCTCTTCAATGGTTTAGTAATTTATGGTGTCCAGCATGCCAGATGCCTGGGTGTATGGCATTGTGTCTTGTTGTTTGTGATTGCAGACTCCAAGCACTCTTGGCTGTGTTCCTGGTATGCCTGTATAACATGTTCTGCAGTGTGTCCCATATTCTGGACCTGCACAGGGCTTTTCATGGATTCCACATTGGTTTGTAGGGGTGCAAGCTATGCTTTATGCATGTGTTTCACTGTGGTAGTCTGGCCAGGGACTGGGGTCGTGATGTGTAACTACAGTGTGATTACTCTATGGTCTGGTCTTACCAGTGAGGGATACACTTCTCATCTTGACATCCAGTACACATATTTCTGATTATCACATCCAGTATGCTTACCCCTCTTGTGGAAGTGTTACATTTTGCATGTCCATTTTGTTTGATGGATTCTGGGAAATTGTCTACACTTGTGTCAGTGCTAGTATAATACAAAGAGTATAGTGACAAACACCTCAAAAGCTGACTTCACACTTCTTTGGACTGAGATGGTATCCGTTAAGCCCACTGGGCCAGTGGAAACCACAACACACAATGGTGACTCCTTCACAGACACTTTCTACGGACATCTCTGAGATAGCATGGACCATGCAATCACTAATAGAAACATGACCCTCTCCACCAAGGGAATGTGGCCTGTCTGGTGGACCCCAGCCATAAACAAACTGTATAACAGATGAAGGATACTAATGCAAGACAGAGCTACATCTCCTAAAGGGAAGGTGGCTGTGAGCAGCACTAGTACAAAGCTACATTCTCTCATAAAGACATCCAAGGTCAACTTTGAGACATAAACACCAAAGACGATAGAGATAACCACACTGCCTTCTTCAGTTATGTCAGACACCTGGGTGGGAACCCTCAGATATGCTCTGAGTTGGTACACAACAACATATATTTCAGTGACCTGACAGATATTGGCAACATTCTGGCAGACAGGTTCAGTGCAATTTTCCACCTCCCTCACCCCCAACAGAAGATAGTTATCACAGATGAATGTAACCTCACTGTCATCTCAGATGTCCATGTGAGAGCCGCACTCAGCAAAGACAAGAACACAGCATCAATGGGACCTGATGGTATCCCCAGTTGTGTGCTATGTGAACTCCAGAAGGAGCTAAACCTGTATATACAAATGCTATTTAACCTTAGCCTTGCTACAGGATATGTACCTGAACACTGGCGTACAGCAACAGTGGTCCCACTCCACAAAGGAGATGCCTCCACAGACCCTGGGGACTACCACCACACAAGCTTAACCAGCCTTGTCTGCAAAGCTATGGAAAGAGTCATTATGGAGCTCATAAACAGAGACATTGGTGACCTACAGACCCTTGATCCCACCCAGTTCAGCTTTGTACAGGGCAGATCCTGCATTTTGCACATAGTTGACTATTTTGATACTGTCAGTAGGGCCATTGATGAGGGCTACATGGTCCACACAGCCTACCTGCACTTGGCTAGGGCCTTTGACACAATACCCCACTCAGGCATCATAGACAAGCTCAACAGCTGAAATATCAAATCATATGTCACAGGATAGTTTGCAAAATGGCTAGGACACAGAACCCATGAAGTCGACATTGCAGGTGCCTTGTCAGATTCCAAGCCAGTCACACGTGGTGTCCCACAAAGATCTGTCCTGGGACCCGTCTTATTTGGCATTTACTTTTCAGATGTGAAAGCAAACATAGGAGGGTTGTGGCTGACAAAGTTTGCAGATGACTGCAACCTAGGCACCATACGTGAATACATCAGCCAGCACACACATCCTACAGAATGCCGTCACAAAGACAGATAGCTGGTGTCAGAATCATGGCCTGAAACTGACTGCAACTGATGTGTGGTCATCCCCTTTGGGAGGAACAAAGTACACACAAATCAATACATAGACAGCAACCCACTGAGCACAGAATACAAATCAGACACCTGCGGACACATGTAGATAGTGACATCTCATTTGACACCCATGTTGCCAAAGTGGTTTGAAAGACTTTCTATCTTGCCCACCTTATCATGAAGGGTTTTCCATCCAGATCACAGGAGGTCATTGTACCACTATACTTCTCCCTTATCAGGCCCATGATTGAATACAAAGCCCCATTTGGTATGTACCTCACCCAGCACTTGCAACAGCTGGAGAGACCCCATAAGTACCTTAACAAGGAGATCAGGGGTCTACAACACATGTCATATGCTTCCAGACTAAAGGAAATCCAGCTTTATTCAGTGGCATACCGCATACTTACAGGTGACCTATGCCTGACATACAAGACCATGTCCAATCAGGATGTGGTGGACATGCTCCACTGCAAGCAATCCAAATCCACCAGAACCATGGGAGCTGGAGATTTGAACCTCAGCACATACATGTATAGGACATGCTGGGGGACAGAGTCATAACTCACAGGCATCTCACACTCTAGCAGAGTATCCCAGTTCATGTTAGACAGAGTCCCTCACTGACTCTCTTCAAGAGAAGTCTGGACAACTGGATGTGGGATTGTAGTTTTACCCCAGGGGTCCTCCCTGTGTCACTACTAGACTGAGGCACAGTCAAGGTATTCAATTATGTACGGGGGTCATAATGTGTCACTACTAAGTGAGAGGCACAATATTCATAATCTATTCTGTACACGTATTACCACTATAAGGGGTGGCAATAGCCACATCACTATGGCTAGGCTTATGAATGCACTAGGGCAGATAGCCTAGTAGTAAACTATGAAACTATGACACTATGGTGTATGTGTAGGTATTGTCAGTCAAGCGATATAATGTGGTTTGGGGGGCTTGATATCTTCCTGTCTTCCAACAGTTTGTTGTCTATTCCTTCTAGCATGTCAAGGGATCAGTTGCTAGTGTCCTCTCCTGCTCAGCTGGTGAACCTGGGAATATTGAGGCAATGTTACAATTGACGCATGTACACAGACAACCCTCTCCTTCTCCCACAAAACACAAATGCATGCAAGAGATCCAACTATATAGCCAACCTGGAGGCTGAGCTCTCTCAACATAGGACTGGCAGGACCAGAGAGGAGGAGAAGGTGACCACACACACACCACAAACCCAGTCTCACATAGCACTATCACAACTTCAAATCATACACATAAACACACAAAGACATACTCAGAGGCTCTGATCACAGATCTACCATACCAGCAGAGGCCACCACAGCAGACACCCAAACAACTGCCTCCACAGGGCACAGCACATGCAACACATAGACCACAGAGTCAGTGTGCCAAACATTCACAGCCCTTAAGGCCAAACACAATGCCAGACACACTCGTCATAGGTGACTCCATAGTCAGACACACTGACGTCCCGCTCACCAGATTGAGTAAGGAGAAGGTCACAGTAAGCTGCCTATCGGGCGCTGGAATCCACCACATGATGCAAGCACTCAGGTCACTCAACTGCAAGTACAAGTATGACTCAGTCATTGTCCATGCTGGTGTGAACAACCTGAGATGTACCTCCCTGGACTACATGAAAAGAGACATAGAGGAGCTCTCTGCTTATGTAGCCCAGGCAGGTATGACCCTGACCTTGAGCAGTATCCTACCTTCACCAAGAATGATGCCACAATACAGAGGCAAGATGATCAGCTGTAATAATTGGCTTAATCTATGGTGTCATTCAAAGGGGATCCAATGTCCGTCTGCCTGGGATGACATGCTGGACAAGCCACGCTGATTCGCAGGGGACTGCTTGCACCTGTCACCCCTGGGCTTCCGGAATTTGGCTAAGGCTCTTGCAACCCCCATTGTGCCTTTTTTAGGCAAGGCTCAGATTCTGAACCTACCACCCTAGAACACAAAAAAGGAAATAAACTAAGGGTAATGCTGCTCAATGCCAGACGTCTCAACCTCAAGATGCATGCACTCGAAGCCCTTCTCAGTATGGGGAACATCGATGTCTGTGCTGTGACTGTAACCTGGTTCACGGCTCCTGACAGCACCCCAGCAGTATCAGGTGTTACCTCATATCATGAGTTCCGGACCCAAAATCCGGACGACACCAAGAAAGGAGGGTGGGTGTCCATATTCATCAAGGACACCCTCACCTCAAGGTTGGTGGCAACACACGATGCATCAGAGACCATCCAGGTGCAATTAACAGTAGGCAAGACTGCTCGGCAGTTTGTAGCAGGTTACAGGCCACCCTCTCAAACTCAGGAACCTCACACAGCTTTCCTGAAAACACTGGAGGGGATAAATGTATCTCCAAACACCATCATACTGGGTGATTTCAACTATCTAAATATAGACTGGGATCACTAATCAAGACCCAACACTCTAGGCCAAAGGTTCCTAGAGTTCATAACCTCAAATGCCATGGAACAACTAGTCACCATCCCCACAAGAGGAGACAACATACTAGATCACATCATCATGAACATGGGGTCACAATGTTGAACACCAGAAGTATACCCATCATTGGTGAGATCAAATCATAAACTAATCTCACTGGAAGTCCACATCCCACCCCCACCCCAGATAAAGAATACCACAGTGTAGAACTTCTCAGAAGCCGACTTCACACTTCTAAAGACTGGTGTGGTCTCTTTCAAGGCCCCCAAGCCAGCATAAACCATTACCCAAGCCACTGAATCACTTACAAATGCCTTCTACCAGCACCTCCAGGACTGCATGGATCAGGCAATCCCACACAAAACAAAGACTCTTTGTACCAAAGGCATGCATGCAGTCTGGTGGACCCCAGCCATAAACATGCTCTACATCAGAAGGAAGGAGCTACTACAAGATAGAGCAAATTCCGTAGAAGGGAAGACACCCCTGCTCATTATGAGTAAAGAACTGAGATCTCCCATAGAATCATCCAGGGAACATTTTGAGAGAAAACTCGCTAAGGACTCAGAAGACAATCATGAGGCCTTTTTTAGCTATGTTGGAAACCTGGGAGGTGACTCCCAGATATGCTCAGGATTAGTTCATAATGATGTAAAGATCACTGAACCTACAGACATTGGCAACATACTGGCTGACAGGTTCAGTGCATATGCCCCCCCCCAAAGGGGGGCATATCTATACCAGGGGATTGTAGCCCCCCCAAACATCTCAAATGCTCAGGTGAGAACAGCTCTATCCAAGGCGTGAAACACAGCATCCATGGGACCGGATGGTGTCCCCGGTTGTGGGCTCCACGAACTCAATGAGGTATTGAACCCGCAGTTAGGGCAGCTGTTTAATCTTGGCCTCACCTCAGGATACGTACCCAACGAGTGGCGTACGGCAACGGTGGTCCCACTTCACAAAGGTGGTGCCTCCACTGACCCCGGACTCTACCGTCCCATCAGCTTGACAAGCCTGGTCTGCAAAGCTATGGAGAGGATCATAATGGAACTCATAGATGAAGACATAGGGGACTTGCAGACTTTGGATCCAACCCAGTTTGGCTTTGTCAAGGGCGATCATGCCTTTTAAACATGGTTGACTTTTTCAGAACGGTCACCAAGGCCATTGACGAGGTCAAAGCAGTCCACACAGCCTACCTTGACCTGGCAAAGGCTTTCGATACAATACCCCACTCGGGTATCATTGACAAACTCACCAGCTTAAATGTAGAGCCATACGTCACAAGATGGGTTACAAACTGGTAAGTGACAGCACCCACAGGGTCAAGGTTGCTGGCGCCATGTCACACTCCAAGCCTGTCACAAGTGGTGTCCCACAGGGCTCAGTCCTGGGCCCACTTTTGTTCGGCATCTACTTTTCAGAAGTACAAGCAAACACAGGAGGATTATGGCTGACAAAGTTTGCAGATGACTGCTAACTGGGAACCATAGTTGACAACCCATCTGACACAGACATCCTTCAGACGGGTCTCATAGAAACGGATAACTGGTGCCAGAGCCATGGCCTAAAGTTAAACGCTAAACAATGCATAGTCATACCCTTTGGGAAGAACAAGGTTACCCCTAGTTCCCATATAGGTGTTACTCCTCTAAGCACAGGAGAGGTTATCAGGGATCTGGCCACCCAGGTTGACAGTAACCTTTCGTTTGACACTCACATTGCCAAAGTAGTTAGGAAGACCTTCTACATTGCCCACCTCATCATGCAGGGATTCACATCTAGATCAAGGGAGGTCATTGTTCCCCTGTACTCATCACTCATCAGACCAATGATTGAGTACAATGCCCCATTCGGAATGTTTCTGACCCGACACCTGCAGCAATTGGACAGGCCCCAAACATTGCTCACCAGAAGGATAAAAGGTCTCAAATGTATGTCTTATGCTGCCTGACTGCAGGAACCCCAGCTCTATTCAGTCGCCTACCATCTGCTCAGAGGTGGCCTGTGCCTGACATACTAGGCCATGTCCAACCCAGAATTAATGAACATGCTTCACCTCAAAACCTCTAACTCCATCAGATCTACAAGGGCAGGAGACTTAGGTATACCCCAGGGATAACCTCAGTGTCACTGCTTGACAGAGGCACAGCACAATAATGGGCATATTATCCTTAGAACTGAAGGGGTGGCTGAAGCCACAAAACTCTGGGCTAGGCTTATATATGCCCTAGGGCAGATAGCCTAGTATGAACCTATGAACCTATGAACATAGGCCTGGTGCAGTTCCTGCTATTAGGACAGTGGTCTGCAGCAAGCTATTTAGTAGTAGGCAGTTTTAGCAATTGGTATTTGACCATGGCTAATCCATGTTGCTTCTTGTTGTGGTACCAACATGTGGGTGTGGTTATCCATGACATTTATTGCTAGTCACCCTCGTTTTGTAGCTTGTTCCATGTTTTTGCACATGTACATCCCTGTATGAGGTGTGACCTGGTAGTGTTAGGGTGCTGGTGTGGGCTTTGACCCAGTTGTCTATTACAGCACTGATATCTACATCCTCTATACTGTGTGCGGTTACACTGCACACATCTTGCTGTTTATACTTCTGGCATTGGGTAGCATTACATCTAGGTTCCTATCCCTTGTGGTACCTATGAATGTGGGTTTGTGTTTTGTGGTTTGTGATGGGTGAGGGTGGATGTTAGTCAGGGTCCTCAGGTGTGCATATGGTACATGGTGTTACATTACTTGACACATGGCATTCATGCCTTGGGTGGTGCTGCAGGGCTGCCTCTGTCGGATGCACATACTACACTCCCTGTACATGTTTGGAAGCAGGTTGTGTCATGTTAGGCATCCCTGTTACTATATGAGTGAGTCAGAGCGGGTATCAGTCCCAGTGTTCCTACTGACCAAGTGTATGTGCTATGCGTTGCCTCTTTGCCAAGGCCAGGGCATACTGGGCACGCCTCCTTCTGCCTACTGGGGCAAGGTCAGGTTGTTCCTCCTCCGAATCACCCTCTGCCTGTGGTGGCCTTGGCAATGGTGGGGGTATGTTTGGCCCAGCCCTATGCTGGTCCTGCTGCAGCTGTTTCTGCAGGATCATATTATGTAGCATAGCACATATCATGATCATTTGGGTACATGTAGTTGGTGTGTACTGCAAGGCTCCACCAGATGTGTCCAGACACCAGAATCATGACTTGAGCAGCCTAAACACACGCTCTATGACATTACGTGTTTGTGCGTGTGCCTCATTATGGCGTTCCTGTTCAGGTGTGTGTGCATTTCTGATGGGTGTCATCAGCCACGGCTCAAGTGCGTAACCTGCATCCCCCACTAGGTGTCCGTGGGGGAAGTCCCCACTGGCAAATGATTGGTACAGCTGCGTCAGATGCCAGATGTGGGAATCGTGGTAGCTCCCAGGGCAGCCAGCACACACATTCATTATTATGCCCTGGGCATCACACATGACCTAGCAGTTGATGGAGGGGAAATCCTTGCGGTTCATGTAGGCTCTACCCCGCTCACCGGCTGGTGCTTTGATGCGTATGTGCGTGCAGTCTATTGCACCCAATATCTCAGGGTATCCCGCTATTTGCTGGAAGAGACACATATTGCTGGCCACAACCTCACGGGCATTGGGGAAATATACATGATCACCGACATGTGCTGACATGGCATCCAGGAACTGGTGCAGTACCCTGGAGGCTGATGCCTGTGATATCCCCATCATATCACCAGTTGGTCTCTGGAAGGTACCTGTTGCTAGTATTCTTAGGCCAACACATACCTTGGTTTCCACTGGGATGGGTTCCCCTCTGTTGGTTCTGTGTGTGAGGCGTGGCCTGCACAGCTCAACAATTTGCTGCAGATGGTCTCTGCCCACTCTGTAGTGCTCTACTATCTCCAGCTCATGTAACCCATGGTTGGTGACCCTGGGCCTGTATACTCTTCTCTTTCTCCTCACTCTGGGTTGTCTGTCAGCATCTGCATTGTCACCACCCTCAGCAATTCGCCTATGCCTGATTATAACAGCTATGGCAGCCCCTAGCATTTCTGCTCTGAGTTCAGCTTTTTTCAGTTTTCAATTCTGATAGCTTACTTTCTTGCAGTATCTCTTGTGAGAAACACCCTGCACTGCTCTTTGCAGTGTTTTAAGTGCTGGGTTGGGCTTCTAGTCTGCCTGTGTAATTGCCTGCTTCCAATTGTTTCCACCAATTAACTCCAGCAGTATCCTCTAGCAGTTTCCCTGTATTCTGGTTGTTTCCTTTTTCCTCTCTGTTTCCTGAGGGGGAGCAATGTGCACACCAGCTTAAGCACGCTCACAGTTACTTAAACGCGTGCACACATCCCTACATGGTGTTAAACGTGCGCACACATCCTTACACGGTGTGAACTGGGCTGATTCATGTTAAAACGCGCGCACACTGCCTTCCACATGTGCACGCCCGTGCAAACAGTTGTAAACGGTTTGCAACATGCTCCCACATGTTAAACCTGCCTTACACGCGCGCACACGTGCGCATGCACGTATATCAAGAAAGTTTGAGTGTAGGGATAGTGTGCACCCTCTGTTTCTTGACTTTTCTAGTGTTCTGTTGGGACACACCTCTCTCCCTGATGTCTGTCTGTCATCTGTCACCTTACATTGCCCTCCAATCTGATACATTTATTATTATCCTTCCCCCCCGTGATGTCACCTACCTCTTACTCTGTTCCTCCCCCTTCTATAACTCTTACACTACTCAGACAGTGCTCATTACCTATGTGGCAGTGTGATTCAGTATTGTAACCCTCATTTACATAGGATTGCCTAGTAATGCTTAGTTACATGTCTTACACGGAGCTTCCCCCCCTTGACAACCACTAAACGGAGGCCATATTTTTTTGGTCTGCAAGTCCCTCCATTGACATTCCATGTAATACATAAATCCCACAATTGTGGGCTTATAAGCTTTGGTTTTCAGTTTTAGGTAGCGCACCCTGTTTGCATGGGTGTGCGCTGCAGTTACACATCATAATCCCACAAAAAAAAAAAAAGTTGTTTAAAATATTTTTGCAACACTTTTTCATGCCAATGGCCACATATTTGGCCATTGGCATGCTTAATGTAACATATGCACCCTTTATTTGGAGCTGACATAGCTCCGTTTTCATTTTTGCAGAAATGTACTCAGTTGTCAGCTGAGTACATTTCTGCAGCTAACACGTCCGTTACACGGACTGCTTTGGGCTTCTTGGATCACTCAAATACCTCATTTGCATATATTTCAGCTGCAAATGAGGTATTGAGCATTTCCACGCCCAGTCCGTGGAAGGGACATGTTAGCTGTCTCTTACACGGAGGTTTGGGCTGTTCCTGAATCGGGAGGCTTACACGGAGGCTTACACTACTCTTAAACTCCGTGTAAGCCTTCCTGAATCCTGCCCACTGACTTAGAAATATGATTAATGAAAGAAGCCAATGAGAGATTGGCCTGAATGAAAAATCTTTATTTACAGGGAAACAATCTTTCTTTTTATGTTTTAAAGAAGTAAGTTGTGCCATATCTTAATATTTGAAGTTGATCAAATAATAGTTCTCAAGATAAATGCTTGAAAGGATACATGAATCACATCTAAGAAATTGTAAAATCATAGGGAAAGGCATATAATGATTACCAGAAATGTCATCAGTGACAGAACAAGTAGTTTAAAGTTGTGCCATTTGCAATCACCTTCATAACAAAATTCAAGGAATAAGTCTAGTATATCCAGTGCCAAGTTTTCTATAGAGTCATCTGGGCAGTGATTTATTCAAATTAAAAGAAGCTATGAATTTTCAGATGGGTGCAATATTATTCAAATGTCCCTGAAATAATCCTAGAGAGAAGAACAAAAACTACAAGCCAGATTGGTGCATTAAAGTATGTATACTGAAGACCAGAAATGCCAATTGCAGTTATATATGGCAACAGACCACAGAGTAAAAATTAGGAAATTAGATCTGTACATAAGTGTGAGTTTCAGAATGTCACAACAAGTCTATTCAGTAATTATGAACAAAAACAAGTGGAGATACCCAAAATGTGAGAGCAGTAGCAGTCGCTTTGAAGACTGGCATGTCTAAATGTTTCAATATATGAACATCATATTAGAGGAACTCTGTCTGTCACCATATTAGCTGTTAATTGGGAGAAGACTGAAAGATAAATTTCAACTATGTTAGTATTGTATGAAAATCAAATTAAAGGAAATGGAGTGAAGCCAAGAGGTATAGAAATACTATTATGAAGGAAACTGTGAGAAATGCTATTTTACCACTTGGGAAGGAGTGAAAGTACAAAACCATAGAAAGGTTTATAATCTGAAGGTGAAGTACATTGTCTAGCAACTGAACAAGGGTCATATGCTGTTTGTGGAGATTATGGAAATCCATACAGGAATCAAATGAAATTTAAGGAAGAGAAGCAACAAGAACTGTCACAACCAGAAAATATCACAAGAAAAGAGTGACTATGACAATCATAACAGTCAAGAGATGCAGAGAGAGAGAGAGAGAGTCTCATAGGTTCATAGTTAAGTATTAGGCTATCTGCCCAAAGGCATCTATAATCTTAGCCAGAATGTGTTGGCTTTTGCCACCCCCTTAGATTAGTTCCATCTGCCTCTGTCCAGCAGAGACATTAGTTCCCTGTGCCTCTGTCCAGCAGAACCACTGCAGTGATCCCCGGGGTAAATTTTCTGTTTCCCATCCACTCATCATGGCTTATGAGTGTTAGTGAGGGGCTTTGCCTAATGTAGATTGGAATCCTGTTACAAAGCATGGGGAGTCTCTGGGACAGGAATCTATCCATCCAGCACATCCTATTTATCATTGTGGTGAGGTTTAGATCCCTAGAGCACGTGGCTCTCAGGGATTTGTTTTGTTTTAGGTGGAGCATGTCCATCAATTCTAGGTTGGACATGACCTTGTATGTCAGGCAGCAATCACCTCTGAGTAAGCGGTATACAACCGAGTACAGCTGGAGTTTCTTCAGTCAGGCTGCATAGGGCATCTGTTTGAGGCCAGTAATCCTCTTGGTGAGGTACTTCTGTAGTCCTTCCAAGGTGTCTTGTAAGGTACATCCCAAATGGGGCATTGTACTCTATGATGGGTCTGATGTGTGATGAGTAGAGGGTATAATAACCACTTTTGTTATAGATGCAAACCCTTTTGTGATTAGGTGGGCCACATAAAAGGATTTTCTAACCACCTTGGCAATATGATTATTAAAGGAGAGATTACTATCTACTTGGGTCCCAAGATCCCTTATTACATTTTCTGTATTTAGGGGACTACCATGTATGTGGTAGTTTGCAGGTACTTTGTCTTTTTCCAAAGGGGATGACTATGCACATTTTGGCATTTAGCTTGAGGCCATGATTTTGACACCAGGTATCCGTCTCAGTGAGACCCTTCTGGAGGATGATTATTTCAGCCAGCGAGTCAATTATGGCCCCCAGTTTGCAGTCATCTGCGAACTTGGTCAGCCATAGTCCTCCTGTGTTTGCCTGTACCTCTAAGAAGTATATACCAAACAGGAAGGGTCCCAGGACTGAGTCCTGGGGGACGTCACTTGTAACTGGTTTAGAGTTGGACCTAGAGCCATGTGGGTTCTATCTGTGAGCCAATTGGCAACCCATCTCGTGATGTAGGGGTTTATGTTCAGGCTGGTGAGCTTGTCTATAATACCAGAATGGGGAATGGTGTTGAAAGCCTTTGTGAGGTCTAGGTAGGCTTTGTGGATCTCCTTTCCCTCATCTAAAGCCTTGGTAACTGTCTCAAAGAAGTCCACCAGGTTTAGAAGGCATGATCTTCCCTTAACAAAGCCATACTGGGTAGGGTCCAATGTTTGGAGGTTCCCAGTATCTCTGTTAATGAGTTCCATGATGATGCAGCTCCATAGCCTTGCAGACCAGGCTAGTCAGGCTTATAGGGTGATAGTTCCTGGGGTCCATTGTTGCTCCACCTTTGTGGAGCAGGATAACTGTTGCTGTGCACCAGTCTATAAGTATGTAGCCTGTAGAAAGGCTGAGTTTGAACAGTGTGTTTAGGTGAGGGGTTAGTTCATTTTGGAGCTCGTGGAAGACACAGCCTGGGACACCGTCCATTCCCATTGAAGCTGTGTTTTTGGCTTTGGATAGGGTTGTTTTAACCTGTGTGTCAGTGATTGCCAGGGCTCTGCATTATTCTGGTATGGTTATGGGCCCTTTTGGGGGTGAGAGGGGGGTAAAGTTTGCACTAAACCTGTCTGCCAGAATGTTGGCAATATCAGTCGGTTCAGTGTATTTTCTGTCATTCTGCGCTAACTCAGAGCAGATCTGAGAGTTTCCACTTAGGTTCTTGACATAGCTGAAAAAGGCTTTGTGGTTATCTTTGGAGTCCTTGGCAATTTTTCTTTCAAAGCTAGCCTTGGATGATTTTATGAGGGATCGTAGTTTCTTGCTGATACTGATCACAGATGTCTTTCCTTCTTGGGATTTTACTCTTTTCTGTACTCGTTTCCTCCTTCTATTGTATAGCTTGTTTATGGCAGGGGTCCACCAGACTGGTTTCCTTTTCTTGGAGGAGTGAGTCTTGGTTTTGCTTGGGATAGCACAATCCATGCATTCTTGCAGGTGCTCATAGAGTGCCTTTGTAAGGAATTCAACAGCTTGGACAGCATTGTCCTTTAGCATGGGGACTGTGAGACTTTCTACCTCGGTCTTGAGTAATGTGAAGTTTGCTTTCAAAAGGTTTTTCACAGTGGTTTCCTTGACTGGGGGTGGGGCAGAATGTGGATATCCAGAGTGATTAGACTATAGTCTGAGCTAACCAGTGAGGGGTTGACCTCCGTTGTGAAACACCAGTCGCCCATGTTGGTGATGACCAGGTCCAATATGTTGTCACCTCTGGTGGGGGTGTTGACCAGTTGATCCAGGGCATTTGAGTTTATAAATTCTGGGAAGCGTTGGGCAAGGGAGTTAGCACTTGACTAGTTCTCCCAGTTAATGTTTGGGTAATTGAAATCACCCAATATTAGGGTGTTTGGTAGGACCTTCATATTTTGCAGTGTCACCAGAAACGTGGAATGGGGGTCCTGGGTCATGGTGGGGGATCTGTAGCAAGCTACAATTTGAATTGCAGTTTTGTCCATTGTTAGTTGCACATGGATGATCTCTGAGGCATTGTGTTGCACCACTAACCTGGAGGTGTGGATATCCTTGATGAATATGGATACAACCCCGCCTTTTGTGTTTCGGTCCCGGTTCTGTGGCCGAAAAGTATGGTATGAGTTATAGCGTGGTAGTGCTGGGGTGCTCTCTGGAGCCTTAAACCAGGTTTCTGTTACTGCACAGATATCAATGTTCTCCATACTAAGGAGTGCCTCAAGTGCATGCATTTTGAGGTTTAGACTTCTGGTGTTGAGTAGCATTGCCCTCAGTTTTTGGTTACTTGTGCTATTTATGGTGGTGGGTTTGTCTTTTGAGCCTTGCCCAAAAAAGACACTATGGGGGTGGAAAAAGCCTTGGCCAGTATTCAAAAGCCTAAGGGTGACAGGTGCAAGCCATCTATTGTGAAGCAACGTGGATTGTCGAGCATGTCATCCCAGACAGACAGCTACTGGATCCCATTTGAATGACACCAGAAACTTAGCCAACTGTTGAAATTGATCATTTTTTTTCTTTATACTGTAGCTTCATTCTTGGTGAGGGCAGGATGCTACTCAGGGTCAGGGTCATATCGGCCTGGGCTACATGAACAGAGAGCTCTTCCATGTCTCTTTTCATGTAGTCCAGGGAGGTACATCTTAGGTCATTCACACCAACCTGGACAATGCCAGAGTCATATTTGTACTTGCTCTGGAATGATCTGAGTGCTTGTGTTATGTGGCGGATCCTGGCTAACTGTAATCTTCTCCTTGTCCAGCCTAGTTACTGGGACATCAGTGTGCCTGGCTACAGAGTCACCTATTACTAGTGTGTTGGGTATGTTATTTTGCCTTAAGGATGGTGATTGCATGGCACACTGATTATGTGAAGTATGTGTTTCATGGGTTGTGATGGTGTGTAGGTTGCTTGTATGTCTGCTTTGGAGGTCTCTGTTGCTTTTGCAGATTTTTATTTAGAGCCTCCGAGTATGTTTTCGTGTATTTATGTGTGTGTTATTTGCCGGTGTTGGTTTAATAGGTCTATATGAGACTGGTGGTGTGTTGCAAGTATTTCCCTTCTCCTCTTGAATGTCAGTTCCAGTCTTGGGTTGAGAGAGCCTTGCCTCCATTTTGGCTGTATAATTGCATCTCTCACATATATTAGTGTTTGGTGGTAGGAGGAGAGGGTTGCCTGTGTTCATGAGGCAGTTGTAACATTGCCTCAAAATGCCCAGATTCACTGGCTGGACTGGAGAGTACACCTGAAACTGCCCTTTGGATATGCCTGAATAGGTAAAGTGAGCTGTTTTACTGTTTGGCTGGTAGGGACAAATAGAGAGCCTTGTCCTTCTGGACAGTATAGGGGGTCTAGTGTTAGTGTTAATTAGTGCTTGCTATGAGTTTTGAGCAAGTGCTGGGCTGTGAAATGAATAGTTTGAGTGCTTAAGTTGAAATTTTGTCTAGTTCCAGGGGAAAAATTGAAGAGTAGACTTCGTGGAGCTGGAATAGTTTAACCGTAGCTAACCGGCGCTGCCCGGTGCGCAAAACCACGCAAATGCGGTTTTTATAGCAGGGAAATGAAAAAGATAGAAATTAGCACATAAACTACTAACTTCTGGGCTGAATCCACTCCTCCAGGGACAGATAGGCTGCTCAAAGCTCCCCTCTCTCACAGGTGAACAAAGAAACTTCCTTCTATCCAAGTAAGGTATGGGCAACACAGAAACTTGTAACAAAGTCCTGAATTCAGGAATAACCTGAAAACTGGGCTATACTAGTTCAGAAAGGTGGGAAACAAGTATATGTTTTTCTGTGTTTTTTTTTTTTTTTGTTTTGTTTTGTTTTCAGAAAATAAAGCAGATATAATCAAAAAAACACTTTAAATGAGCAGAAATGGCTATCACACTTTAGTGTGTAGCCTACAACAGTTAAACAGATTATTTAAACACAAAAACAACTTAGTTCAAGTGCAGGCATCAAATAAGTACAATATGTAGCGGAAACAAGCTTTTTAAATCACAGAAATGCAAAAAAAATGGCATTTTAGGCGGAATTAGTTAAATACAGCAAGAAAATGCAGAAAAATGATACTTAATCACTCCAAAGTCTCTTGTTTGTCTCTCCGCTGCTGTAGAACTCTGCAGGACACCTGGCAGGTACTTGCTGAGCTGAATATAAGTGCAAAAAATGCAAAAATGTGTTTTTTATAGAAGGAAAATGAAAGAGATAGAAATTAGCCCAAAATGGCCAATAAAGTACTAACTTCTGGTCTACAGCAAACAAGGCACACAAATTTCAGAAAGAAACAGTTCAAATAAGCAGGCAGAATACGCCTTAAACCAGAAATTCCCAGCTCAGAAGGGCAGAATCTAGCCTCTCACACAAGAGTGCAGACCATTCTTAATGTAAAATAACTGGCCTGAAGCCCAAGTGCTTAAACCAGAACTAATGTGCTTTTAGAATAACAGACACTGAGCCTTCAATCAACGATTCCCAACTCAGAAGGATGTAAGCTACCTGTCCTGGTACAACAATGCAGTCCACAAACCTTCTTAATGTAAAACAACTGGTCTGAAGCCCAAGTGCTTAAACCAAAAGGCTTAGAATAACAGCTACAATTTAATCAGGCTACTACCAAGCAGTAATAACTGCAGCAGAATAATACAATTGAGTACTTTTAAGAAGAAGCACAAGCAAAATAAGGTAATAAAGTGGGAAGAAGCACAATTACAGTAAAAGCAGACGAATAAAGTGCATTTTTTATAACACTAGAAAATGAGCAAACTGATTCAAACAAATTACCCAATTAACCAGTAAAAAAACTCAAAACTGAGCCCTGTTCCAGCAGTCTTCAATCAGACAAGTTCTAACTGCACACTCCTGCCACTAGAGTGCAGGAGAACCTTCTCCAAAAAAGATGGCCTGGATTAGTGCTCAAGTTATACAAACCAAGCTAGATTCAGCAGGCCTGAATCTAGTTTATGCTACAGCAGACAAGGCGCACCAATTTCAGAATAACAGTTCAAATAAGCAGGACCAGTAAGCCTTTAACCAGAAATTCCCAGCTCAGAAGGGCAGAATCTAGCCTCTCCTCCCACAAGAGTGCATACCACAAACCTTCTTAATGTAAAATAACTGGCCTGGAGCCCAAGTGCTTAAACCAGAACTAATACACTTTTAGAATAACAGACACTGAGCCTGCAATCAGCAGTTCCCAACTTAGAAGGATGTAAGCTACCTGTCCTGCCACAGCAGTGCAGACCACAAACCTTCTTAAAGTAAATCAACTGGTCTGAAGCCCAAGTGCTTTAACCAAAAGACTTAGCAAAACAGTTACAATTTAATCAGGCTACTACCTAGCAGTAATAAATGCAGCAGAATAAATGCAAATGAGTACTTTTAAGAAGAGGCAAAAGCAAAATAAGGTAATAAAGTAGAAAGAAACACAAATACAGTAAAAGCAGATAAAGTGCATTTTTTTTTTGTTTTGTTTTTTATAACAATAGAAAATGAGCAAACTGATTTAAACAAATTACCCAATTAACCAGTAAAAAACATCAGAACTGAGCCCTGTTCCAGCAGTCTTCAATCAGACAAGTTCAGGGACTAATTGGGTATGCCTACTCAGATGTTCTCTTTGTATTTGGCAGGATGGGCTAATGAGACTAGACTAGAATAGAGCTGGGATAGAGCTGAATAGATGGGAATGTTAAGAGTGTCTGAAATCAAAATATGATCTCACTTTACTCGGTTGAGTGAGCAAATGAGATGGGCCCAGGAGGAATATTCAAATGCAAATTTACAGGAGGTGCGGTCAATTCCAAAGCCACCAAGATTAATATCACAATAAGAACAGGGAGGGTGGCTGGGAAAACTAACTGCAGACATAGAGAGAGCTCACAATTTTCAGTGAAACAAATAAATAAGCAGATAAATGCAGTACTATTTTTAACACAATATTCAATTAAACAATAAAACAGAAAAATAAAATGCAGAACTATCTTATAACACTGCACGTTTGTACTTATCTCAGCTTGTAATAAAGTTGATGTAGGTATGTAACAGCGAACCAACCAGATCAATCCAAATCCATATAAAGAAAAGTCATAGTACAGCAAGAAGTGCCTCAAGAAGAAACTCAAATGACCACAGAAAAAAAGTCCTATTAAATTATTAAGAATTATGGCTCTTAAAGATAATTGACAGAGGTATGGACAGCTTCAGAATAAATTGTGACACTAAAGATTGAAAATATTTGTTTATTAGAATGTCTTAAGACTGTCTACAGAAGTGGAATTGCTTTATATAGAGATAAGGTTAATGCTACCTCACAGAATGCCTTTGCATGTCTCTCACTCTTTATATATATGTGTGGGTCTACTTCATTTGATCGAAAGACCATTTGACCTAAACCCATTTGATCGAAATTTCATTTGATCAAAAACCAGTATCCAAGGCATAAAACTGGGATTTGTCCCTCTCCCCAGTGTCATGTGACCCTGGAGTTAGTATATATATATAGTTAGGGGGTGTGGGGGGGCCACCTAGTTTCCTTTAAAAGAAGAAAATAAACCAAAAAGTACAGATTTTAAATGTTGCACCCCCCACACCCCTAACTATATATACCAACTCCAGGGTCGCACAATATTGGGGAGGGGGACAAATCCCTATTTGCCTTGAATACTGGTTTTTGATCAAATGAAATTTTGATTAAATGGGTTTAGGTCAAATGGTCTTTCAATCAAATGAAGTAGACCCGTATATATATATATATATATATATATATGTGTGTGTGTGTGTGTGTGTGTGTGTGTGTGTGTGTGTGTATACATGTGTAGAGGGTGGCTTATGTGTGCGTGTTTAATGATATAATATGCCTGTCTTGCATGTTGTATCCTATCCTCCTGGAGAGTTGCAATGTGTGCATTAGACATATTCATCTGTGCTAGCTGCATGAATGAATCAACACTAGCATGTACTTTCACTTCTCTGATTTTGGAGCTGGTCACTTCTGTGCCTGTTCTTGCCTTCATAATCCACATTGCTATGTATCCTGGAACACCTTATGTATGGGTTATGCTTTTGTACCCCTTGCAAATCTTACTTATGCTGCTATTATTTTTTAATAAAAGTCTTGTATGGGGAGAAGTATATACTGGAACTGAGTTTAGTAAAACTATTTTCTCTATGCCCTTGCACATCTGTTGGGCTTTAGATTATTGCAGTCCCTCTTTGTTTTCTGCTATATGTCTAGTTTCCGTTTTTTAACCTAGCAATCACAAATGGTTTGTGTATTGCTGCATTAGTTTGCAAAGCTGATGTACCTTTAGACTGCCGTGACTAGTTATGTATATTTGCTTTCTTTCTCATCAGTTCTGTGACATTTCCTTTCTGAATTTTTTTATTCTTCATGTTTGTCTGTGCCTCAGCAGCTTGTACACTGCATTTTCCCTATGCTATCTTGGTCATTATGCTTTGGATTGTTGCTCACAATTTTCCTTCTATACTATATTTTCTTCTCTGGCCACCTCCCGATTCCTTAATGTATTCCTGGCCATTCATTACTTATACAGAGTTGTCCATTTTGCTGTCTTCCTTAGGCATTGCTTTCATATTAAGAAATGCAGAAGTACAAGCAACCTGGTCTCTCAAGAATATCTAAGAAAGTGAGATTTAGTAAACAACTCAGAAATGCATGTGTAACACCTTATCAGCACATTTATTTCCATGCCAGACTTTGGACTTGTTTCCTTACTGAGTCATTGATTTCTAGTAACAGAATGTGTACCATAAATTAATTCATTAAAGAATACTACATCAATATCAGAGATGCAGTATAGTATTCTATATTAGCTTTCATTTGTCTCTGGTTGTAGAGGATTCATTATTTTTGTGCTATTTTTTTTTAAGTCATACCCTAATGCAAATCTATTTTCCTAGCCAGAGTTACATAGTTATTGGTCGATCAGCAATACAGCAGTAGAACATGCAGTCAGCACATTTCTTTTCCTAGTAAATAATCACATTGTCTCCATTTACAGTTAATGAGCTCTGGCAACAAATTAATGTAGCTGTGTGACAAATTTATGCATCAGGCATAAATAAAGTGAACAGTATCAGCAAAATTAACTTCGCAGAAGAACTAAGCTAATGCCTTGCAGCAGTTTCACCTGTTTTTGTGCATTTTGCATCACATTTTACTTATGCAAGACAGAATAAAAACAGTTCCCTGAATATGTCAACAATAGTATGGATTCCAAAGTGAATGTTAGCTGAATGAAGGATTGCACCACTGAATTGCATAGAATAAATACCATTTCTTGTAGTGTGATGGTGCAATGAGAATAAGACTACAACATGGTGCTGCAGAGGAACAGGGAATCTGCATAGTTGAAGTATTTACAAGGCATTTTTGCTGTTGAAAAGAAAAGGATAAATGACAGTAAGCAAACAACCATTCATTGAGCCAAAGACCGATTCCCAGTGCCCTGATTTTAGATACCATAAAATGGCCTGTGCATGAGGTGGAAAAAGGGCACAGGCTGTTAGTTGTCAAAATATTTCCCTGTGGGTATATTTGGTTGGGGACACATGGTTGAAGGGAAATTCAGCTGCAGACATATATGGATGTTGCATATTCACTGTAGGCACAGAGAAGCATGCAGTACCATGCACATAGCTTCAGTAACCCATGGTTGGGGGGGGGGGGTGTCGGGTAATGCTGATGGCCACCAAGGCACCTACAAACAGAAAACTTTATAGTAGACATCTGCAACAGGCTGCCTAGTGGGAATGTTAGTGGCAGTGAAAATGCAGTGTATGATGGCAATGCCTTTATTAATGATATGTTTGTGGGCCATTACTCCCTTCCCAGTATCTAAGGAAACATTGCTTAAAACCCATACTGGAGTATAAGTGTAATTACAGCAGCAGAATGCAGGATTTTGTGCAGGCTGTAGAACAATTCTACATGCTGAAGTTAAAAAAAGCATGCACTGCACACGAAGCATGACACAGTTCACTTTCCCTGCCCCCATGCACTTGCATTTTGAAGCAGTGAAGAAGGTGCTGCATGCTTCTCTGTGTCTACATAACATGCCAACTCTCCCACCAACATCTGTTAACTATTGAAAGACAGAAAATTACAAAACAGGTTATTATTAATGCAGGAAAAAATAAATGTTGCCTTTTAAAAAGGTGTGCCAAATGCCAGACAGAGATTCCATCTTACTCTGGGATGGCCACTGCTGGACTTCCTAAACAGACCACTTTTTCAACATCTTATCCCTTCATCAAGCAATGACTGGATACTAAAGCTTGATTGCTTTAAATCTTGAAAATATTCATAGTTCTGTCAGATTAAATGGTTTTGGAACCATTTTTTTGTGGTTGTGCATTTTTTTATATGAAAACTCATAATTTCTAGTAAAATTTCCATTGAACATTTCAACTGCAGTATAGAGTACATTTTTTTGGATACTTCAGTTACAGAATGATACCTTTTATGGCAAAAAAAAAAATAAAAAATGTACGACCTAACTTTAAATTACACGTTAAAAGAGAGCATACAGTATGCACTTTTAAATCTGTGCCTAAGAGTATATGTATGTTATTTTGTCAAACCTTTAGACACAGACATTATTGTGATTGGAATATATGCTGTTTCTACAGTGAAATACAGAGTGAAATATTGGCATGCTACAACTGACTAGAGTCATGTAGTATGATTCCACCAACAATTCAAAATCTTTTACTGTCTGTGCCATTCTACATGAAATAATACAATACTGAGGAAGCATATTGAACTAGGTGGCAGTTGTCAGAGAATACAGTTCCCAGCACCTCAGGCAGTAACAGCAGCTGAGATTGACAAGAAAGCAGAGGAGGAGCCAGCAGCAGGGGATGACCATGTCATATGGAAGTGGACACATTACACTATGGCACTAACTAAGAGGTAGTGAATTACACATAGCTTTACTACATAATTATACAAGAACTATGCAGATACAGACAGCAAAAATGATGCATACACAAACAGTAGACTGTGCTTATCTATGTATACACTGGCCACTCTCTGCAATAGATATAGGCAGCCCAAGTCAAAATATGCAAGGGGCAGGGCACTCTCATCATCATTTGTACAGGCAGAGATGGAAACTTTACTGCATAACTATACAACACCTAAGTGGATACACACATGTAATAATAGTGCCTACAAAAACAACAGCATGTGCTTATCCATGCATAAGCTAGCCCCTCCGTGCATCAGCTGTAGGCAGCCCAAGCAAGAATGTGCAAAGGGCAGAGCACAGTTATCATCATCTGCAGAGGGGGAAATGGGGTACAGCAGTGCGTGTCTCTCACAAGTATGTGAGTATGTGAGTGTTGAGGTCTATCAAAATGAAAAAGTGCTTTTACAGGCAGTGTAAAGAGGTTCATGGGGGTACTGTGCTGAATGGACTAGCTCATTGTGTGTGGTCTGTGGTGGCATGCATTTGTGACTGCAGGGACACTAGGTCAGCATGTCTGGCAGCACTTAAGACATCACTGCACCACTGCATACTGCACAGGTCCAAGGCATGGACTGGGATTTCAACTTCCATTGCTTGCCGCAACCCATGAGAACTGGCTTTGTCAGCAGTTGCACTGTCTGTCTCATGTCCTTTGCTAGATGTTGATATTCTGCTTGAATGTGACCACTGTCTACTGAAGGAGTTATCAGTATGGCCACAACCAGGACCATGGGAATGGTGTCTTCTTGAAGTACACACATATCCACATCTGATGTAGTAATGGAAGTGCTAACACTGCAGGAATTGGGCATCTCTCATCCACAACCAGGTCAGCAGACATTGGAGGATGTACCAGATGGTCATTCATGAGGACAAACCCTCTCTTCAACCAACAGACTACCAAGAACAGACACAACACTTTTCAGTGGGTTATTCATTCTGTCCAATAATTCACACTCACAGTTCATGCAGTCCTGTAAGTCAGCATGCACTATTTGGATAACCCTTGCAGCCTCTGCAGAGGACATGGTGGAACTTACCTATATCTCCATGATAACCATAAGCATAATCTGAGTGACCGCTACTGACACATGAATCTCAGGGTGAGGGCAGTAACCATATATCCTGCAAGCAACACTATGAAACCTCTGTGTTAACCCTGCTGGACCTGATGGCTAGTTGCAGATACTAACATGTCTGTACTAGGTATCACCACACTTCCCTGATCCACAGTGTCCATCTTCAGCCTGTACACTCTCAGTTGGTAGAGTGTCATCAGTATGTACTGGCAGAGAGACTGTGTCCATACACTGTGGAGGGGATGTGGGGATTACACTCCTTGTGTCCAACACATGCTCTGAGGCCCTGGACTTTTCTGCTTATCCCTGACATTATTATCAGTGGCTCAAGATCCTCCACCATCAGACTGGTAATTTCACAGTGCTGGTGCCAGACAATGATTCATCTGTGAATACACCAAAACAAAACACACTAAGTGTAAGTATGCCCAGGCACCACAATTACACATGCAGGTGATATAATTACAACTATTAATAAAGATAACAACATATGACCATGGCCATACCATGTGCAGATGGTTGTCATACTTTATTTCCAGACATACCTATACACAGCAGGTGAGATAGGTATTGTAATCAGTAGTGTGACTAACAGTTACAAATGGTGCACATAGTAATACCTGGGGCATCACCCATAGAAATCCTCTGGGGCCTATTAATCTCTGACCTGACATCCAGTACTGCATAAGAGTGAAACCAGGAACTCCTCTGTTACTGTAAGGGGTAGTACAGTAGATGGCCCACCACCTGTAGCCATCTACTGCAGTGCCACATTCTCTTTGAGGGTAGCAGCAAAGATCATATCACTGGCTCTCCATTTGACCATTTCATAGGTCTGTCTCTGGTCATCCATAACAAAGACATGATTCACAAGCTCCTACCATACACGGTCATGGAAGGGCTTTCAGCAGTTTGCAGCATGATGAGTCATCTACCATGGAGTAGAGGGCCTATAGTACCAAATGGGCCTTTAGCCACCTAGGTCTTATGCATTACTCTGTTGCTATGGAAAATGCTGAAATTAACAGCCATGGTTCTACAGGGGTATACCCCTTCATAACTATTGGAAAATTATGCCAATAGGCTATCTGCCATGGTTTACAAGGGCTTAAAAAAATCTCATCCATTTCCTTTTCTCCTACCCCCTCCACCCTAAACAAAAGAATAACAGGTATATAAGAGCAGGTCATCCTCGCAAGGATAGGTACAATATATACATACCTTGTAGTCATTATCATGTATAAACATTCATTGAAGGTACCCAGCACTACAATGGTACACAGCAACTTATGTTCACAAATCACAACTTTTCCATGCTGGCAAACTGTTACAGCCAGTATACTTGGGGTGATGTACCTCTGAAAATTATCTTCCACTATTATAGCTACACTGACATAAAAACTGAAGACAGTCCTAGTAGCCAGTGCAGTACACATCACAAATAAATACTTACATTATACAAACAAATACTATGTGCCTTAAAGTTGTCAAACAAGTTTCTCAGCAGGTGCCTCTTAGAAAACAGAAAGTCATCTTCCATAGCACAATGATGATTCCTGCTCCACACTGCACTTATATTATGCAAATGCTCCCTCTTGCCACAATGTGTTTGCTTATTAGGGCTCACCCCATTAGCTTTTCTGAATTGTTTGGGTTGCATGATGGACAAAACAAGTAAGCATTGTATTTAGTTCTACACATTATGACTAATGTTATAGAAATTAGTTTTTAAAGTGCCATGTTCCTAAAGTTTACATAATGAAAGGGTCTGGAACACATTCATGTATAACAAATACTTTTAGGTATTAGCCATGGCAAATATGCTATTAATAGTAATATAGCAATAGTAATACAGCAATAGTAAACTAATATTATATGAAGGTATATTATCACGTTTAAATTAGTTTGTGAGATTTGTTCTTGTAGATGTTGGGAATATGTCACTAGACTGTTCCTCATATTGCCCATTTGTTTGGTGAAGGCAGGTCATGTTTCATACCTTAAAATGCCACTGAAATTACAGTACTACAGTACCTAGAGGTTATTAATATGCCATGTGATCTTCTTTTCTACCTTCTGCTTACTTCTGATTTTCATCTCTGTCCTATTCCAACATTAAATCTGGTCAAACAATAGAGAAGCATAACACACATGCTCAAAAGAGCTTATAAATAACTATTTCTGTACTCACCTGTTGCATGACACTTGGCATAAAGCAGCATCAGTGGTGATGACTGAGTAGAGGACAACAATACTTCTCTTCCTTTGACAAAAATGAAGGAAAATCCCCATGCATGAGGGAAGACAGTGAGAGTGAGTAAGCAATTCTGACATAATAAAGAAAGTAAGTTAAGGTGAGTGTGATTGTTTTCTCTGTAACTGCTTTCATGGTTCCAGGTATTAATAATGTGAGAAGTGCATTCAGGTGGACACAATGCAGGGTACTAATCCACTGAGGGTGGGTTGCTGCTTCATATTTTTCTTTTCAGCTCTCTTCCATTTGACAGGTAACTGTATAACATTTGCACACAGATATCAAGAAATATAAAAAATGAAATCTTATGATTTTTTTATTTGATACCAGTCTGGAAATGATGTGTAATTACCTGATATGTTCCACTTATGACACCCATATAGACAGCCTTACTTACCACCCCAGATAATGCACTGATACAGAGAATATGACTATGAAAGGCAATGGTTATATTCCATTGAGCTATATATCACCTTGCCCCACACCTCTGCCCCTATTTCACTACCTTTGTGATAGCCTTTTTGAACATTCTTTTCAGCTGTGAGTTGTTAGACTCATGTCATGTAAGTATTTCTGTGGCTACACATGATACTGTATTGAAATGGAGCATATCAGTTTCACAGGCACGGTTGCCATTCCAGTAATACATACCATCCGTCAGACATAGAAACATAGATATTGCACTCATGTTTTGAACTCATCAAGTGAGATAGCCTACCCGTGAGGTACAAAAAAAGCAATAATGATGACAAAAGTAAAAGTGATACAATCATAAGTGACATTATTAATTTAACTGTTACACCTTCCATAGATCATTGTATTCCTGTCGTGATGTATAACTTGCCAGTAGTGTATTTGCTTAGTTGTGACCCCTGATTACTGCAGTGTACTTAACATTGTTCATTTTTCACTGCTCCACAACATTGCAGCACTCTCTTTCAATGTGTTATTTCTGTGAGCCGCTGCCTAACTTGTTCTGTTGTATCAGTAGTTAGTACACAGGTCAAAGAACTGTGACTTTAGCAGACAAGGGCTCAAATCCAATAAGGTGTATGCTGTAACCATATAAATAACACTGTGTATCATGCAGTAATGGCTTAGATGAAAAATATGGCCAAATATTTACTACTTAGAAATAATAGTTTGACAGGTGGAGGGCTTTGATTATCTGAGTGCTGCATTCCTATCTACCGTTGCTCATTCATGCACAATGTTGGTAACATCCATTCAAACATGTAATTTCTGACACCTGTTATGTAATTTATTTTGTGCCATCAGTAGAAAGTAAGCAAGTCATAAGAATGTAACTTAGGCAGGCAGGGATTCAAATACATTGAGATCTAAGTAGTAACTGTCTGACAAACAATCCATGCCTTGCAGAAAGTAGTTACAATTCATGTAGGTAATAAGTGTAATCAAACTATGTTACAGCTTGCCATTACTGTGCAAAATGTCAATACAGTAGGGAGTGGGGGTCAATCCCCTTACTGTAGTATGCTATTTACTAATACTCATTTTTCAGTATTACACAGTCACAATGCAAAACTGAACTATGCTAAAGTCAATACCTTCTCACAGCACATACATGGCTAAAAAAGGCTTTCACAACAGAAAAAAAATTATCTATCTGTGTTACAATTTGTGCAACATTTTGCAGAGAGAGACTTTGTTTTCCTTTGGCAAAAACTGAGAGAATTCAATTGAACATGCCTAAGATCTCAGCTTCTGTTTTGCAGCTGATGTGACCACCAATGGGCAACACCAGCCAATACTTACATAAGGTGACATTAGTTGTTACACTGTTCCTAATTATAAGGTGATGAGTACATTGTCAATAAATTAAGGGGAGGACTGTGAGTCCATGATCATTACATTTTTTGTACAATTTTAATTTATGTCTTCCACAATGTTTTAACATGCTCTTGATATGTATGTTTATATACAGCCTTATCATATGTTTTTCTGTGGCATCTGTTGCTAATGGGGTGATATAGAATATTGATTAGGTATGCAGAAGTTCCATTCCAGTGATGTAAGTTGCAGTAGTCTGATAGAAGTCATACATGGTAATAATATGACATTCGAGTATATAATCAGGTAAACATGATACATGCATCTGAGAGCTTCAATGTCTCAGTGTACTCATGCAGTGATGTGTACATTGGGCTGATGAGTTTTAATCCCTTCACCTATAATTTGGTATGTTTTTCTGCTATCCGTTTTTCACTTTGGTCTTATATTTTTATGAGATGTATGTATACTCAGACCTGTTTCAGCATAGGTTCTTCTCTGGCTTTGCTTGCTAATACCCTACTGTATATTCCTTGAGAAAAGGCATGAGGTTGATCTCTTGTAGGTGTATTTTTGATGTCCTGCTATCATGTGTTCCATTCTCCTGAAATGTGTTTACCAATCTCCTTTTTAGATGACTTCTTCCATGGCAGGCCTTGGTGATACAGTATTTTGGAGAATATATCCTGGAAAAAAGACAGGGGCTCAAATGCAGGTATGTGCATTTTTCCCCTGCTGTTATATGTTCATTTACCCTGAAATATGTTTTTCAGTTACCTTTTCAAGCACTACTTTTGTGGAATGCCCTGCTAAACTGGGTATGAATGGCGCAGTAGTGCAGTGGTAGCGTTGTAGGCTCACAGCAAGAGGATCTCTGGTTCGATTCTCAGCTGGAATACCTTCTGTACAGAGTCTGCATGTCCTCCTTGCATCCATGTGGGTTTCTCCTGGGTAGTTCAATTTCCTCTCATGTTACAAAGACATGCATCTGAAGCATTTCTCCCCAGGCCTCTGCTGAAAATTGGCTTTGTTCCAAGTTGGACTTTCATGGTAAACAAATGTTAAATAAATAAATCTCTGGCCTAGAGAATATGAGTGACATTGACAGGGGTTAATTTCCATTCATCTGTGTTTTTTTTTTGGTGTTATTGCGTGTTCAAGTCTCCTGAATGTCAACAGTCCTTTGAGTGTGTGCATTATATGGGGGAGGATTACACTTTCTAAAATAATTATATTTATTGATTATTCTGTTACTGCTGAGATAGGCATTTGGAGGAAATGGACTCATAATGGCTATCCCTGGAATGCACTAATCAGTTCCACAGATGAGATGAGCTTCAGTGTGCATTCCAATTTGACATGATGTACAGACCTGCCATTATTCTAACTTCTTTGATGGGAGTGCACTAATACACTGATTTTTAATGTGCAATTGCAATTGCTTGTGAGTTTCATACACCCCAGAAGTTGTAAACTACCACATTTCCTACATTTCCATGATATGTGTTTTATTTTGCTTGTTCTCTGACTATTGCAGTAACTCCTTTTGCTACTGCAGTGGTATGAAATATTCAAGTGTGGGAATCCTTAGTTCAATTCTCTTGAGATCTGTCATGTTTTGTTTTTGGCAATCCATGTGCACATGTACAATACTTCCCTGATATCTGTTTTATTACCCCTTACACTTTGACTTCTGTAGTGGCTCACATTGCCAGCACATTGTGGATGTACAAGCATTAGGATGGAATTGCAAGACTGACTCCCCTCAGGGTAACATATATTCCTTTGTTAATGACATTCACAGTATAGTACAAGTCCACTGCTGACACTCTGATGTTGTCAGGTCTGATCTAAGTTGAAATATCATGTTATTTTATTACATCCCACCTCTCCTGTTCATACTTCACATTCATTGAAAGTGTGGTATTGTCAAAAGACCTTCCTCAGTCAGGTTTTCTATCAATTGTTTTGTTACATGACTGTGTTTGCACTTCTATGTTGTTTATTTCTGTAGATCCTGTTATTATAGTGTAACCTCTACTCCATTTTCAGTGTCTGAGTTACTTGCCTTTCCATTGCACATTTCTGTCTGCATGCATCTGTTGCTGTTGAGAACATCAGCATTAAACAACTGTTTTCACACACTGGCATTCACTATCAGGATGTGCTTGTGGACCACCACTGTTTTCTTACTTTACCTCCTTGTATTTCGATGCCACTATAATGTGGCTCACTTCATGGGGTCTATGCCGAATTTATGATGAGAGCCTTCTCATGCATGCTGGCCTGGCCATATGCATTTATGATAATCATTGCTGCTTGCTGTGCTGAAAATTTAAATAGCATTGCCTTGGCCACAATGTGACTGTGACATTAATTAATCCCTTGGACAGACTTAGCATCATCACAGGCAGGCCTCATTTTAAAGTAAATGGCACTTGATAGACATTTGTGCATATTGAAAAAATTATTTTTTTCAGTGCTTACATTTCAATTATGGTAGAAATGCTAACCACAACTGAAATGGTATGGTTGGTAATATTGGCAAGTAACTGGAAGAGAGCAAATTCATATGTCCAGCTACCATAATGGCTGTACTGTGTTCATCCTAGTTTAACCTAGTACAGGGCTAAAATATTAAATTTCCCTGAGATGGGTAACTTTGTGTATACCAATAACAACATTCTGCATGTAATACAACTTCCTAAAAAACTATGTCATCTCTCAGGTGGAAATTCTTTGCATGGAAGTGCTTAACACTTGACATCCTGTCCAAATGATTTAAAGATTATATTTCCATTTGCTGGAGATGTAACATGAGACAGTCTAAGCCATCTTGGGAGCACATTTTTTTCATAATGCCCCCGAGTTACAGCATTTCTGGTCACGTTTCTGGGAAAAATGGAACAACTGTATCACACCACAATGATCAAAAGACATAATTTAATTATTTATAGGGTCCACCCATGGCTGCAAATTTGACAACCTATTTAGCTAGGAAATCTATTACCAGGCACTGGAAAACATCACAAGCACCAGAGATTTCCAAGTACCAGAAAATAATAAGGGATATCTACAAGGCTGAAATTTTGATAACTGAAAGGAAAGATAAAACAACCTATTCCTTACAAAATGGGACTCGTCTTTGGTTTCAGTCTTAGATCCTATATAGAATCACCTGAGCTGTTCTGCAGAGAAGCAAAGTTGCACTCTGTAGTGATTCAAATTGAATACAAGATAACGAGCATCACTTTATGTTACTGAATGACCCTTAATCATTGTTCATAAGGTCATTTGCATGCCACATTAACGTATAATATCATATCATATCTTTTCATATTATCTTATTGATGGTTATGCATGCTTTTCCTCATTGCAATTATATCAATGCCTAAATATTATAATGGTCATGAGTATTAAACCTAGGTGAACACCATGCTATAGCTCTTTGTAAATAGTTTAAACTGTTGACATAGTTATTTGAGAAGACCTATTCATTAGCTCAGGTATCATAAGATATAATTAGTATCCTCATAAAACTGATGTAGATTTCATGCATAAATAATGAGAAATTAATTATTATTTTATTTCCCATACAGTTTGGCTATATGGAGATGCATAATTTTTGCTAATGACAATATTTAATGTTAAAATCAATCAATCAATCAATCAATAAATAAACTATATATAATAATAACATATCTGTATCTATCTATCTGTCTATCTGTCTATCTATCTATCTGGATTAGGTATTATTTTTTATTTTTTCATTGCTTATATATCAGTTAAATATGGGACAAAAAGCCCTTTATTAATATACTGCTTTATGACAATACGCAAAAGATGTACTTCAGAAACTGGTGTAATGTTGTAATGTACCATCTTATATAATGTAAAATGAGTATTTATTACAGACAAACAGTTTTACTATTGCATAATGCTTAACATTATTTTTCTTTTTTTTCTTTACTTCTCATATTGCCATGCTAAATCTTGGAAGGAAAGAAAATAAACAAGGTCAGAACTTATTTTTCAAACATTTCTTTTGACTGTTTAAACATAATGCTGGGAATTCAATAAACTCCATGTAGGCTTCGCATGGAGTTTACACGGAGTTTATGCTTTAGTGAGTTGAGCAGCAGTGCTAATAGCATATTCATGTTGCTCATTGTGATTACCTTTATGTATGGTTTTGTGGCCATCAACAATGCTGCTGCTAGGAAACCATGCAGACCAGCAAGAGCACAGAAACAAGAACCACTCAAATTTGTTTACAAGCAAACTTGCTCAGTGAGATAGCATGGACAGCCACAGTGACTACCAGGGGTGAAAATACTGCAATAGCAGCATTAACACATTAAAGTAATGTGTACTGAGTACAATGTACACTACAACAATTATTTGTAGAATGAAATTATGTGGGGGGACAGCAAGGGCAAATGCAATGACACATGCAATAGGCAGGGAAAGTGAGCTGATGAAAATGGGCACAGACTTGAATGATAGGAATGACGAAAGATGAAGAGGGTTTGTTAAATATGGCAATGTCCCCAAGATTGGATACGTCAATGTTTGTACACTTCCAAGACAAGTCAGTCGCATAAAATTAAGCACATATGTGGATAGCACAGTATTTACTGCTATTTATACCTCCTGTGTGCATATATTGTATCATCACATATGATAGTATATATGTGATGGTCACACAAGGTTACATGTCAGTTGAGATGAATGGTTGTGATATAAACATCACTGACATGCTCTCTAGAGAGGACATTTAGCAAGGACAGTATATAGAATAGGGTGTATGTGCATAGTGTGAACATCTGGAAAATGACTTTCTTGAATATGACAGATTTGTCAGCGTACCTCTCAACCAATCATGGACACATAGTAACAGACTCATGGACAAATATAGACTGAAACAGCCAAAATCAGAGACACTTTTAAAATATCATGACCATTAATCTCTAGCATTGACAGAATATGTGAGTGTTATACATGTTCTATATGAACAGATATGTACAAACTGTAATGATTGCTATTATTCTATAAAGGGAATTCACCACCCATTCCACAAAAGAAAGATCACTTTTTGAGGGGTTAAGATGAACAGTGTTGCACCTGGAGTTAACATCAAGAGCAGTCCTGGCCATTTGAGAGGTTTGCATGACACACAAGACACAATCCACACCTGGAGGATTCAAACACATGCCATCAATGTTGTCACTGAGCTGTGTATTTACTGGGTGCAACACAGATGTATCACACATGCATCACTGTCAAATTGTAATGGGTATGCATCCCAAAGAAAAGTTCTGTATGGCTGAAAAGATGTGTGGTAGCTCACTGTGAAAATGCAATACATTTCACTAAAGAGTCCCAGGCCGACATAGGTATTGGCCATACAGATAGCAACCCTTACAATCAACATGTTATTATGAATGAATTCCCTACATGCAGCTGTGTATTACATGTATCTGCCACTTGTAATAGCAATGTATAGTGTCTGAAGCATCTGCAATTGATGTGTGAATCAAGAAATAATACTTTATGGTACACGAGTATGCGAGACTGATGGCAATGCGTCGACTATGCCCATGTGCAAAGAAACCACAGCAGTGCATAGTCTAGTATCAATGGCTGGGGAAGCTGTCACTGTGATATTGTACATCTACCAAACAATACATAGAGCACACTGTATAAGTGCATGTCAAAACTCAACATATTTGCCACATGATCATTGTTCCCCTGACATTGCCAGTGAAAATGTTATACTGCCATGAAATCCTGACATACATCCATTAGTGTTTATGCAAACTATCAAATGGTAATATTGCTGTGATGTAGTGGTACGTCCATGATGCAGTATAGTGACACTACGGCTCTACCCATACTACAATTGGACTTCAGGTTGCACATCACCTCCAAATACACCACCAAATACTACATTTGGGTTGAATAGCATGCAACACAGTGGAACTGTTGACACAGTCATAAAACTTTGCCTATTTCACATCACTACCTTAGTTGTACTTCATATGCCTATTTGTTTACCAGTGGAAAAGTGTGTGTGAGGGCTATGACATCATATGTGGACACATGATAACTGATGTGGTTACAACTCATGCAGAAGAGTTAAGACACAAATGCTGACAGTCACAGAATGCTGCTGGGGAACACCTGTATAATCCTTGTGAATACCACCACAATACTTCATAAAATGAATTACTCAAGGTTGCAAGTGAATCCCAACATGTCATATGCTTGTCTATGTAACAGCATTACAACATGTAGATGAACTCAAGTACATGTGCCCAAGTAACTAGTGTGATGTAATGCTGCTGTATGTCAGATAACATTTCCAGATGCCAGGTATACACATGCACACCTGTGCCACAGTGCATCTGTCACTGTGATGGTTACATGACAACTGTGTAGAAGATCACATGCCTTAGTAAGGCAACAATATACATAGCATCATCCCATGCCAACAGTCCTCAGGAGATATATTACTACAGCTGTTATGGAAGGAACATGTAACAAAATGGCAGTTGTGGCCATCAATATGGTAGCTCAAAGTACAGATTGGAATACACTGCTGTAGGGCTACAGTATATCCACACCTCAACACAGTACATGTGGATAGCAACAACATTGACATATGCAATGTTCAGAGGGTCATAGGCTATTACTAGGCTAACAGCAACAGCACATAAACTCCTAGCCATTATTATACCATTTAAGTACAAATCGCTGTATGTATGTGATGGAAGATAGTAGGGGTACGTGCATATGTGCGTATGTGTTTGATTTAATACCGACTGCCTCTGTCCATATGTGACATGTCCATGACCACATGACAGAATTACCAATCACACATCCAGCGGTCTGAAGATGGCTTGCAGAAGGTCATTTAGGGGATTTGTTTCATAATGTGTGTTTGCATCTTTGAGATGATGAAATGCTCAGTGTTCCATGGAAAGGATGTTATGTGGACAGAGGGAAAAAGGGTTGGTTTGATTCAGGGGTTTTTGTAAAAGGTTCTCTTGAGTGTGACTCAAATAAACAGAGATTGAAAACATCAGACAGTGACTGCAATATAATACCAACAACACACACACCAGTCGACTAAGATCAGATTTAAACACCACACCTGTGTTGGTATAGAAGCTGGATGCCATACAAACTAAGACTAGTGCTACCACAGATGTCTGTAACAGTGTCAGAGGGAACTTTACAGAGGATAAAATCATCAGTGTATGCAGAAAAGAAGATGTTGCTAGGAGTGTCTGATGTAGTTGAGCTGTTGCCTCACAGCAAGAGGTTCTCCTGTTCAATTCTCAGCTGGAGTGCCTTCTGTGTGGAGTCTGCATGTCCGCCTTGCATTCATGTGGGTTTTCTCCAGGTACTCCAGTTTCCTCCCACCTTACAAAGACATCCGTTTGGAGTGTTTCTCCCCGGGCCTCAGCTGAAAATTGGCTTTGTTCCAAGTCGGACTTTCCTGGTAAACAAATGTTAAATAAAAAAAATAAATAAAGATTAAAACTCCTACCTAGCTAATTACATAATCTAGAAAAGACAGTAGTTAATACTCATGCCACCAAAGGAGAGCACTGTACTTAATGCTGGCACCATCACAGAAAACAAGGTTTAATAGTGTCAGAGTGCACTTTATAGGGGATAGCATCATCATAGTGTTGCCGGTAACATATACTGTTTTGAGACTTGTGTGCTAAGCCAGGAGTTGTGATATGATTGTGTGAGTGCAGTTTGAAAAGGACATATAAATACATCATGGCAACCTAGGTGAAAGAAGCTATCATAAATATATATTGCAGTCCTGAGACAGGCATGTACCTGTTTCTCAGGATGTTGTGTAGATGGCACACACACACACACACACACACACACACACACACACACACACACACACACACACACACACACACTTTGAAATCAGTAGCAGTTCAATGACTGAGTTATATGTATTCATATTCAGATGAAGGTATGTCCACATTAATACAAATTACTGATAGTATTTATGGGATATGATCAAGCTAATCAAGATAATCAATGTCCAGTGTCAGTATACATCCATACCAAATCTAAGAATGCATTCACATCTGTAATCTGGAGTCTGACAATGGCCCAAATCCTGATATATCACTTGCAAGTGCATTGCTGCAGGGCAAACATGAATATCAGAAGGTATGTGTTCAGTGAAGCACACATCACTGCTCTCCTCTTATGTTTATGAATGCATTTCCATGTAGTGAAGGACTACAGCCGAGTAACCAGAGTTAGAAATCCTAAACACCTCTTCCCATAATGCCTTGCAGAGAAACTGATCCGCACAGATGATGGCAAAGTATTAGCACATGCATGGTTTGAATTTCAGGAATTCATCTTGAACTTGAGATTTTGCAGTGTCCACTGGTGCTCATTGCCAAACTATGCACAAATAAGGATATATAATATTTCATGTGTCAGGCTTGCAAGATATGCTATGGGAGACATTGCTGGCAGCTAACATGATGTGCCTGCTGTAATCTATCTTTGAAATGTTGGGGCTAAAGTTTTATTACATAAATAACTGCTGGCCTTGGCTTCCCTGTTTGCATAACATTAAGCATCAAGCAAATGCAGGTCTCTTCTTAACTTTAATTTAGTTTACCTTCTTGTTCACAAACAGGGTGTAAAAGCAGTCAGTTCCTGTGCAAGGCACAGGTGACCCAGGGTTCAAATCCAGCTGGCTCCCTTTTTTTTTTTACAAATGGTGTCAGGATGTCATTTGCAAAGTATAAATGTGATCAGGACCACAAATGTGACAATCAAGGCCTACACTAAAGTGAGTGTATTCCTCAATATCAGTAATGCCTACCTCGATGCACTTGTATAACTATCATCTGCTTTGCAGGTTTTACTACAAATCACAAGTTAACTGTATGAACAGCTTTTCTACAAATGACAAGGGGTGATACAACTTTTGAAATGATTAGTATGACTCAGCAGAGTGTGTACAGCATGCCTTGTCACAGTAAGGAGAGTTTACACATCATACTTGATGAACATTTCATCCATCATCACCTGAACATGGCACAAAGGGAATCCTACAGCAGATATTGAAACCTTGCACACTACAGTAGCACTGATCACCTATTGAATCAAGGTAACATGTTTGCATTATCCATCAACATAGTTGAGTCAGTATGCAGAAACCATGAGATGACCTGTACATCCATCAGTATAATAAATATGCACCTGTACATATGACATTAGAACATTGTCATTTCAGGTAACCCACAATCCCCCCCCCCCTCCATGATAAGGTGTAGGGTGAGACAAAAAGAAAAGAGATGATTAGAGCTATGAAATGTCACACTTCTGCCTCATAACAATAAATATGCTTTTCTTATTATAGCAGCTATAGAACTTTCACAATCATAAAAATTATTGCGAATTGTTACAAGTAATCCTTGGAATATGCACATACTCCATGTATGCTTTTAAAGATGCTACAGATTAATTTAATTAATCATTTTAACAATATGGCTTTAAAGGCAATATTGCTGCATTTCAAATGTAAGCATGATGCTTGTTGAATGTGAATATATAGATTACTTGGAAATTGAATGCACATAATCTGAATACATTATTGCGATTGCCTAATACACTTACTAAGAGCTACACACAAAAGCATGCCTGCTTGCTGTTAAAGTTAAGATATGCATGCTGAACTTGATACTAACCTAAGGAATCAGAATATATTTATTACAATCAGGGCCAGTTGTGCTACCTCTCTAAGTCGATCCAACCTCTCAGCATGTGCTTCCCTGTTTGCCAGGATTTCCTCTGTAGTTGTAAAACAGAAAATGAAAGAAGAGACATGAAAGAACTATTCATACCATTTTTGGCTATCTACAATACTGTATATTATTTAAAGTTGCTTGATCTGTATATTTACACAACAGGGGGGTGTCAGCAGTTCTAAATTCATTCAGCCACAGGTGAAGTTGTGCCTGCTTATGCCTCTTTAGGTCACTGTTCTGGGGTCGACACTGCTCCTCAGTGTGCAGTATGCCAATCACACTAGAAACAGCCTTGCCTAGGCTGTTCCTAGCCTCAGCCTTGAAAAGCGACCTGGTATAGTTCCCCTGCAGCAGTCTATGGCTATAGCACTTCACAACAAGTGCAGCAAACAGTCTTGACTCCTCCACCCTGAAGTTGGCACCATCCTTCCCATCTTCTGCCATGTCTACAAAGGTCCTCCAACAACAGTTGAACTTTTACTGCCAATTTGCGATATCGCATTTTATGACCAGTGTGCAAGCATGCAGAACCATGCTAACCATTTCTGCACAATGGTAAGTGAAGAAAAACATTGCAAAACAAAAAGGAAGAGAGTTTATGAAGTAGCAAGAATGATGTGACGTTTAACATTGATTTATGGCATGTATGTTGCTATACCTTATAGCTTCATAGGTTCATAGGTAGGTACTAGGCTATTGGCCCTAGGGCCTATATAAGCCTAGCCAAAAATGTATCCTGGCTTTCGCCACCCAAGAAAATTATTTTTCTGTGACCCTGTCAAGCAGAGCCACAGAAGTGATCCTCGGGGTGAATTTCCTATCTCCTATCCAATCATCAAGATTTTTCTTGAAGAGTGCTAATGAGGAGATCTGTTTGACATAGATAGGTAGTCTGTTCCGGAGTATGGGAAGTCTCTGGGACAGGAATCTATCCCTCCAGCATGTTCTGTTTAATGTGGTGACAAGGTTTAGGTCCCTAGAGCGTGTAGCTCGGAGGGATTGGGATTTCTTTAAGTGGAGCATGTCCAACAGCTCTGGATTTGGCATAGCTTTGTATGTTAGGCAGAGATCGCCTCTGAGTAGGCGATATGTGACTGAGTAAAGCTGGAGTTTTTTGAGACTGTTTGCGTAGGGCATCAGTTTGAGGCCAGTAATCCTCTTTGTGAGGTATTTCTGTGGCATTTCCAGTTGTTGTAGATGTCTTGTGAGGTACATACCAAAAGGGGTGTTGTACTCTATAATGGGTCTAATGAGTGATGAGTAGAGGGGAGCAATTACCTCTTTTTTTCTGGATGAGAAACCTTTTGTGATGAGGTGAGCCATGTAGAAGGTTTTCCTGGCCACTGTGGCAATGTGATTATCAAAGGAGAGACTACTGTCCACCTGTGTCCCAAGGTCTCTTATCACATTTTAAGCATTAAAGTAGACTACCAGCTATGTGGTAATTCATGGGTACAGAGTTTTTACTAAAGGGGATGACAATACACTTTTTGGCATTGAGCTTCAGGCCATGGCTTTGACACCAGGCATCTGTCTCAGTGAGGCCCTTTTGTAGTATGTCCACATCGTTAGGAGTTTCGATTATGGATCCTAATTTGCAGTCATCTGCAAACTTTGTTAGCCAAAGACCTTCTGTGTTAGCCTGTACGTCAGAGAAGTAGATACCAAACAGGAGAGGACCCATGACTGAACCCTGTGGTACTCCACTTGTCACTGGTCTGAAGTCGGATTTGAAGTCTGCTACTTTCACAGTGTGGGTTCTGTCCGTGAGCCACTTGGCAACCCATCTTGTGACATAGGGATTTATACCGAGTTTAGTGAGCTTATCTATAATTCCAGAGTGGGGGATGGTGTTGAAAGCCTTGGCGAGATCTAGATAAGCTGTGTGAACTACCTTACCCTCATCTATGGCTTTGGTGACTGCTTCAAAGAAGTCAATCAGGTTTAGGAGACATGATCTGCCTTTTACAAATCCGAACTGGGTAGGTTCCAGAGTTTGGAGATTACCAATGTCTTTGCTTATGAGTTCCAAGATGATACGTTCCATGGCCTTGCAGACCAGGCTCGTCAGGCTAATGGGGTGGTAGTTCCTGGGGTCTGTCATGGCTCCCCCTTTGTGGAGTGGGATAACTGTCGCGGTGCGCCATTCAGTAGGCACAAAGCCTGAGGTGAGGCTATGACTGAGCATGGTACTTAGATAGGGTGCCAGTTCATTCTGTAGTTCATGTAGAACGCAGCCTGGGATATTGTCAGGTCCCATGGATGCTGTGTTCTTGGCTTTGGAGAGTGTGTTTTTTACCTGTGCAGCCATGATTACAGGAACTTTGTATTCTTCCGGTATAGAGATGAGCCCTCTAGGGAGTGAGAGGGGGGTAAAGTTAGCACTGAACCTATCTGCCAGGATGTTGGCAATATCAGTTGGTTCTGTATATTTAGTGCCACTGTGCTGTAACTCAGAGAAGATCTTGAGTGTTGCCACTGAAATTCTTGACATAGCTATAGAATGCTTTGTGGTTGTCTTTAGAGTCAGTGGCAATTTTGTTTTCATAACTAGCTTTGGAGGATTTTATGAGGGATCTCAGCTTCTTAATGAGGTTGACCAGGGAGTTTCTCCAGTCATGGGATTTTACTCTTTTTTGCATCAGTTTCTTTCTTCTGTTGTAGAGTTTGTTCATGGCAGAGGACCACCAGATTGGCTTCCTTGTTTTGAAAGATAGCATCTTGGTTCTATTACGGATAGCATGATCCATGCACTCGTGTAAGTGCTTATAAAGTGCATTTGTGTAGGATTCAGCAGTCGTACCTCTCTTGCCCATCTGCATGGGTGTCATGACGTTTTCCACTTCTGTCTTAAGAAGTGTGAAGTCGGTTTTGGAGAAGATTTTTACGGTGGTTTCCCTAATTGGGGGGGGGGGGTGTGGATATCTAGGGTGATTAGCTTGTGGTCGGATCTGACCAATGAGGAATTGACCTCTGGTGTGGAACACCAGTTGCCCATGTTGATAATGACCAGGTCTAGGATATTGCTGCCCTGGTGGGGGTGTGAATAAGTTGATCCAAGGCATTGGAATTTATGAATTCCAGAAAATGTTGAGCAAAAGAGTTACCTGGTCACATTTTGTCCATTGGTCAACATTGAAATGCTAAATGACTTAGCTTTTAAGTTGTGACTTTGGAGGGATCAATGTGCTGACTTAGCACATATTTTGTGGAGACTTACACACTGTTAAATGTCTTTTGTACAATGTGTGATTCAAATCTATGTAAAAGAGAATGCTTATTCACAGGTAATTTTTCCTCATTGCCACAGAAGACAAGTTTCTCAACCATGTTCATTACAGATTTACAGCTTAAATAGTGACTGGTGATATTCTTCAATTACACCTGCATGTGTGTGATATTAAAAGTTCCTGGCTTACGCATTCTCAGGACTGATGCAGGGCTACTTTCTGACTATATATTGGAAATGGATAGACTTACATGACTTTAGTAATAGAGTTTGAAGTTATGATACATACCTCAAAATACATTCTGTTTTACAGTTATACTTGTATTATGGGAGGTGTGCTGATCAGTGTTCCACAACCACCAGGCCGTGGATCATTTGGTACCGGGCTGCACAGAAACTTTTAGGCAGGGAGTGAAACAAAAAAGTGAATGTGTGTATGTATGTGTATGTGAGTGTTTATGTTTCTGTCTGAGTGTGTGAGTGAATGCATGAATGAAAGTAGAATGAATGTATGTGTGAAAGCAGAAGAGACACTGAGTATGTGTATATGAGACTGATCAAGCCATTAATTTACACTCTCTAAACAATTTTGCCATTTAGTGAGTGTAAAATAAAAGTGTGTGTGTGTGTGTGTGTGTGTGTGTGTGTGTGTGTGTGTGTGTGTGTGTGTGTGTGTGTGTGTGTGTGTGTGTTTCTGTCTGTGTATGTGAGTGAACGTGTGCATGAAAGCAGAAAAACTGTGTGTAAGTTTCTATCTGCATGTGACTGCATGCATGAAAGCAGAACCAACTGTGCGTGCGTGTTTGTGTGTGTGTGGGGGGGGGGGCATGCGTGACAGAGAGAGAGAGAGAATGAAGAGTTAGCGCAATCACTAGCAGCTGCAACAGAATAATTTATTAAGAGGTTTGCGTACTCTCAACCATACCTCCCAACCTCTCGCACAATAAATCTGGGCAGATCCAGTTGGTCTGATGAAGCGGATTTTATTCCGAGAAAGCGCTTACCTACTACAATAAAGGACATATTGATTTTCACTGCTGTGTGGAACCAGATTATTTTTCTTTATCTTGTAGATCCACAAATAGTAGGAACAGATTGTAAATATTGCTCTTATAAACTTAGAAAGTTGCTTGAATTAGCACTGAAAACACTGCTTCCATTTCCAACATCCTATCTTTGTGAAGCAGGGTTTTCTGCAATGACAGCAACCAAAACGAAATTGTGGAGTAGACTGGACATAAGGAACACACTTCGGGTGTCATTATCTCCCATCACCCATTGATGGGTGCATCTCATTGCAGGGAAACAACCTCGGGGCTCCCTTTGATTCTGCATTATGGTGAGTTGTATTTATTATGCACTTTATTATGCTTTATTTTTATATGAGTGCAATGGCTGGTCCATGGAAAATTGTCTTATCTGAAACCAGTTCTTGGTGCAAAAAAGGTTGTAGACCACTGGTGTAGATGATTGTGCAATGTCACTATATCAAAAACTGTAGATATGCAATGCTAACCCAAATTATAACTTAATCAAGAGAAGATAGTAAAAACCATGATGAAAGTTCAAAAATCCCATAATGAAAGAAAACACATCCTGAAATGTCCCATAAGTCAAACACCATGACTTTACAAACCACTGTCATATTACAACTCATACCTTATGTTTACTTGCATAGTTAGTGTATGAGACATTAAAGTTGTGTCACATCCAAATGGCAGATGCAGTAATGGAGACAAAATCAGGAATTGAACAGTGCACCTTCTTGGAAAGTATTAACAGTGGCATGGACTCTCTTCTGCTCACAATATTATGCTCTGTTGATATTGGGATCCCTGCTATCAAGACTGCACAGACATCCGCCATATGGTTCTGCTCTTTAGCTATTTCACAGAAAACCATATGAAAATCACCTGGACATCTGCCTAAATGAAACTAAACCTCCCATGCCAAACCTCATTCTTCTGCATTTCCCAATAATTTAGTATTCCTTAAACTATTTAATTCCTCCAAAAGTTTGTATCACAGTAAATCAAATGCTAGTACAATTTCCGATGGGCACAGGAAACACAGAACAACTAACTGCTTGCAGAGATGTTTAAGTGGCATGTAAACACTGTATCTTACTGACAATCTAATAGTCTGCACTTTTCTCCAAACATTTTATGTGAAGTGAAAATAGCATCCTTTCATTTCAATATTGTCAATGCTTTTTCTGATACTTCTCAAGGCAGTGGGTTCGAAATCACATAGAATAAAGTGCTCAGACAGAGCACAGCCAACTCAAAGAATAAGTGCCATAATAATTTATAAGCTTTAAATGACTTATGTGACATTAAAACAAACACAAATGGTGTCAATTTACACCTGCCAGTAGAATTTACAAACCTGTGCATTGTATAAAATTGCCTACATCCTGTCCTTTCACTCAAGTAAGCATCACCCATTAATCATAAATTTCTCGAGCAGAGATCAACCAGATTTTGTGCTGTAGTATGCAGGAGCACAACTGAATTGAAAGCACCGTCAGTAACATAATGATGTAAGAAAGTACTGCTCTTAGACTCCCAAAATTATATATCTACATCCTGTAACCTGAACATGTGTGGTACACCAGCTATAGCTAAATGTGTCTATTGATGACTTGAACAAGATTGTTTCTACATTAGAGATTAAGAGCTAACTCTGAGTTATCATTACTTATTGTTCTTTCCACTAGATAGGAAAGTCTAAAGATTTTGCTGCTCTCACGTTCAAGTCCCTCATCAACTCACATTGCTGTACTTTTAACAGGTCAGATACGTGAGTGTGAGCAGCTGTCTTCAATAATCAATCACCTGCTACTATTGGTGTGGTCATGGCTCTCCCATTGCACTTTGTTTGCAACTTGTACATGCAGCACCAGAAGCACTTTTCTTTGTTATCATTTTCCAGTGTGTTTAGGTAGCGGTCAATGTTCAACATATCCCTCATCCTCAGAATTTATTTACAGTACTATAAACACTCCCCATGGGTCCTAGTGCTAAATGTATGCTGTTATCTACTGGGGCAGCCATTGCTATGTCTTAATCAAAGCAACAGTCACATTTATATAATTTTGATTTTATAGGGTGTTTAACATGAATTTTGGGAGCATGGTCCCCAGAAGCATATGTGGGCTTGGTCTGTGCTGCACAATGTTTATGTTACCTACTGCACATTTGAAAAGGTACACTGCTTATGCCCTTCAGGCATGTGATACCTGTGTTGCTTCCGCACTCTCATATGATGTCAGGATGGGTAATTTTGTCAAAGACTCACCATCACACAAAACAACGTTTGTCTATAGGACATAGGTGAGCAAATAATTGCCCTATGTTGATAACATACATTTCGATAAGTATACTGTTCGATAAGCTTGACATTCAATATGTCACACACTCTGTTAACATTATCAAGAATAGACACCAATAATAGATATAGATTCATATATATATATATATATATATATATATATATATATATATATATATGTGGGACTACTTTTTCTTATCAAAAGCTCACCCTTTCGAAAAGAAAAGTATGAACCCATTTATGTGAAGGTGCACTTAAATTAAAGGGCTTGCCCCCCTGCAAAAATGGCTTTACAGTGTTTTTTTTTTACTATTGCCAGTTCGTTGAACTGGTAGTCGCAAAAGTGCACTTTTGTTTAAGTGCACTTTTGCGTAAATAGGTTCATAGTTTTTCTTTTTGAAAGGGTGATCTTTTGATAAGAAAAAGTAGACCCATATATATATATATATATATATATATATATATATATATATATATATATATACATATACATATGTGTGCGCTTGTGTATTTTAATGCTTTATTTTGCACTAAATTTTGCACTATACTTTCAGAACTGTAAAATTAATAAAAATGAACATTCAAGGTGGAAACAATGATCAAACTTTCAAGTACATAACATTGTTTTCAATTAAGCCACATTTTCTTGCTTCATTAAGCAGGCATTAGGTTTTGAACTTATATTTTTTAAACTTTAATTTATGAGTACTTAGGCAGCCCATGAACTGAGGTTAACATCTGAAGCTAAGGACAACTATAACTCATTCCTTAGTTACATTAGGAAACCAAGAAACAAAACCCAACATTGCTTAGAACATATTCAAATATCATCACCTACTCTGATCCTCAAACGCACTTATACATAAATTCCTCAGCCAAAAATGTAAAATATTCCCTCCATGGCACCAGATAATACAACTGGATATGCAATAAATATCACTAAGCAAACCTTGGTGGTGCCACTGCTTAAACTACTGAACCTTAGTTTAGCCACTGGTTTCACTCCTGATGTTTGGCATACAGAAGTCCACTCCTTAAACTATTGAACCTTAGTTTAGCCACTGGTTTCCTTCCTCAAGTTTGACATGCAGAAGTGGTGATGTAATTCTGCAAGAGTGACCCCACCACTGACCTGAGGAATTATAGCCGTGTTAACATGAAGAGTATCATACAGAATCACATGGGGCATATTACGACTGACCTGATTAACTACAACATACAAAAATCTAATCAGGCTAGACTCACGGCAGTTTGGCTTTATCAGACACTACCTGATGAATCTGGCTAATGCCTTTGAAAGAGTAACACAGGCTTTTGACAGTGGCATGCTCTATATGCAGAATACTCAACCTGGCCAAGGCCTTTGACACTAATCCTATGCTAGAATACTTAGTGAACTAAATGCATTACAGGTGGATCCCTGTAGTGTAAGATGGATTCCAAAGTGGCAAAGAGATAGAACCCATATGGTCCAGGCAACAAATGCCTCACCAAAGTGAATGAAAGTAACCAGTGGTGTTCAACAGGTCTGCATGCTGGGACTCCTTTTGTTTGGCATTTACTTTTCTGGCCTCCATATTATACGCCAAGACCTCTGGTTAACTAAGTTTGTAGACAACTGCAAACTGGTAGTCATTGTCAAGTCACCCTTAAACAACCCAGACCTGCAAAAAGAACTTACACTTCTAAACACCTGGTGTCCTAACAATGAGCTGAAATTAATTGCAAAAAAAGTGTAATATTGTCCCATTTTTGTTCATAGGTCATATGTACTTACTAAGCTATTGATTTGCGAGGAGCTTAAGAAGCTTAGCCTAACATTTGCATGGTAGTGTTTAACCATTGTACTTTACACATGAATAACTCAGAGGTGGGCAGAACAAATATATGTTGGGACATTTACTTGTTAACCTTATCGAAGAAGGACATGGGTGCTAAACTGGAGTGCATTTGCAGCTTCTCATCCATTCATGTAAACTATTATTTGAATAAAGTAACAGAAGTACTTCACTTTATCTGAAGTAAAAGATGGTTACATAGAGCACTGTTCTCTTATGATACATAACTATCCCTACGTGTTCTACTTATGTGGCAAAAGAGATTGTGATCCTTTGAGTTGGAGGTCATGTTACCATTGCACTTGCAAATGTGTGATAGATCTGACAGGACAGGGTCTATTGATGCTTTAGATCTGAATCAGAAGTATCTGTTTAGTAGCCTGTATGATACAAAGAAGAGGGACAAATCATTGAGATGGTCTGCATAGGTTTTTATGATTTAGACACTTGATTTTCTTTAGTGAAAAAGTATTGTGCTTGTTTCAGTTGTGACAAGTGCCTGGACAGGTACATACTGAATGGTGCATTATATTCATTGATTTGCCTGATAAGAGCTGAGTACAGTGGAATGATTACTGGACCTGGACACCATAAATGTAGATGTAAGCTGTGGTATGAAAATGGACTTCCTTACAATAGTGGATACATGATGATTGAATTACAGTTCACTGTTGACATAGGTTTCAAGATCCTTAACTACAGGATCAACTTTTAGGGCCTTTGTTAAAGCATTCTTCCCTCCAGTATATAACATAGACAATAACCCACTCATAAATGAGAATATTGTTAGAAAACTTGATACTAGGGTTGATAATTCCCTCTCCTCTGTTCATCTCATAACAAAAGTTGTCAGGAAGTCATTTTATTCAGCACAGCTCATTACCAAAGGTATATCTTTCAGATCCACAAAAGGCATGGTTCTGTTATATTCATCATTGATTAGGCCAATTATTGACTACAACATCACATTTCAGATATCTTTCACTATTCATATCAAACATCTAGAAGGATTCAAAGGGCATCCTAACTAATAAGATCATTGGTTTAAAAACCCTAAGCTACCAGAGAGGACAGCAAACATTGTCCTTTATTTAGAGTCATATAGTCTTCTGAGGGAGATCTATGCAATATCTTCCAAGCTATTGGAGACCCAGTGGTTAAGGATTTTTTATACTTCCATAAATTGAACAATCCCAACAATACCACTTAAAGGGACCTAAATTTTCACCAGCAGATAAATTATTCAAGGTGGTAAGATAGGTTCATTATACAGTGCAATCACCACCTCTAGAATAGACTCCCACTGCAAAATTAAGCAGTCTAACCTGTTAACTTCCTTCAAACAGGAACTGACAATTTCATGGGTATTCACAAATTTACCAAAACTTTACTGTCCTGGCCCTCCACAACAGTCAAGATGTTTAATCTGAATATAGGCACTGGTAAGCCATTAATGATTGCAAGACTCAGTTGCCACGTATTTCCCCTGATCCTATAATCCTATGACCAATCAAATAAAATGTATATTTTTAGTGAGATGTGGACCTATACTAAATAAAGGCTGAGGTCATTTTGGGATGAGACATATAGGTTTGAGATCACTAAAAATATGGATATGCCCCTAACACTTTCAGTGGTCCTGAACAAGTGAAACCTGGGATGGAAGAAATGCTTTCCAAAGACTGGAAGGTATCTACAAAGGTATGTACATCCTCCAAGTAAAGGAACATTTCCAATTCATTATCCAATCCTACAACAATCCAACAAATTATCAGGATGTTACAACCATATAGCCAGATTCGCTACAGGCATGGCTTTTAGGGCTCACCATTGCCAGAACCTCAAAGCACTGGGATAGCTAGAGTATCCTACCCTTCTACAGTTCAACCAGCTTATAGTAGCACATAAAATACTCCATCAACCTGATAACACCCCTGCCCTCAAAAATATTCTTACCCCTCATAGTGCCCCCAGGCCATTATGCTCAGCTGATAAACTAATGATACAGACCCAAAAATCCAACAACTCTGCAGGCGATGCTATATTTGCCACCTCAACCAGTAAAATCTAGAATCTACTCCCTACTACCATTACCAAGGAAACCTTACTATCCCTATTTAAAAGAGAACTCAAAAAATACCTCACATCTCATTGGCTGTGCTCTTGTTTTAAACCTGACTAACAACTTCACTAATACATGACTTGCTACCCAACCTGCTGTTTAGCCAAGTATCTGTGCCTCATAGCATTTGAATGTCTAAGCATTGTGAATTATGACATCTGATTGTATTCTATGTTCATATTTTCTGATATGTCTTTGCCAATCAGATGTAAGTCTGCACATTGTGTATATTGATATCTGCCTGTATTTTTTGCCTATATTTTTCTAAACATGTCTGCCTGAGTTTATCACTCAGTGATGTATGTATTGTCTCTTTTTTGGTATGTGGAGCTTTTCTCCCCGGGCCTCCAGTCGGACTATCACGGTCAACAAATGTAAAATAAATAAAATAAATAAATAAAAAATAAATTCATGTTGTTCTGCTTCTGATGCTTTTGTGTTGAGCAAAGTCACCTTCATGCCTGGCTGATTTGAATTTGTCAGGCTGAAATATTTAGTTAATTTGCATCGCCAAACCAAGGCACTTTAGGGATGGAAACTATTTTTATCAGCAGGCAAAAGCCCTCAACGTACAGGCACAGCCCATCTTTGTTGAAGCAGGAATGTCTGCCAGGATGGTTTTCTAGGCTGTCACAAAATGTAACCCACCAGGATAACACTATCTTTGTAACCAGTTACTGAATCTAGTGATGATTGATTTGTACAAGTTACATTCTAAGTGTGGGTAGATTACTACTCAACATAAGACATGATGCTCATATGATGAGAGCTCCATGTTGCCTCTCTGAATCTCCTCCATTTTCGACTATCAGTTCTTTATGATGACACTTTTGATCCAACCATCCAGTACTAACACCTGGCTGTTTAGCCACACAGTCCACTCTTTATCCATCCATCTTACATAACATGGTGCAAAATTTCACTTTCACTAGTGTTTCTTCACCACATTTCCTTCCCAGGCTACCAATATATTCACCAACAGTCTTTTCCCATGTCTACATTCTCAGAATATGTGCAATGTTCTTGTCTCTTTTTGATCATACTTCCAACCTTTCCAATCTTATTTTTTTATTTAATCTCATTCACCCCTTCAATGGCATGTACAATCCACGATCATTTTCCTCATCTGTTCAAAGATCCTCACCAGAGAGCTGTTTTAATTAGTCACATCTTTCTTCTTTTTTTTTTCTAATCCACTCAATCACTTCCAGTGTTTTCCATTGTTTTCTCAGTCTCACCATTCCAAACATCGATACCCCATCTAATGTATCTCAGCAGGTTACCTTCTTAACATTGACAACATATTTCATTGCCATATTCTCACTGATTTTATTTCATACTGTGTTCATTCTTCATTCTCCATCATCTGCTCTTTCTTTAATGATAGTTTTAATCTGAGTGCATTTTAGCTAGTCCTTACACTGTAAGTTGTAAGTCCCACTCACATTTACACATCCTCATCATCTATTTATCTCTGCAAACATTCTCCTCATAACATACAGATCCACCTTCCTCTTTTCTTTACAAATATTATAATTATTGCACAATAACATATTTCATCCTCCTCTTGCTGATGAGCTACCTTTCATTTACTCTAAAGCAAAGCCCTTAGATCACATCACTCTGTTACTATTACCTTGGAAATTCACACTTTCACACTTTGCAAAGATTTCTCAGAATTTGCACCCACTAAGTGGTACTGCTTCTCCCATTATCAAAAATGTGACTGGGCTCTCCCTTTTTTAGGTATGTTCTACTAGAAAAATCATGAATATGTCTCAACATAACTACTTTAAGGCTAAGTAAATCTGGCTATTATGTGGTTATTCCCTCTGCCTTTCATGTTAATTACCTCTGTCTTGATAGCCAATATATTTGTTTACAAACTGAACCCTTTCTGAACCCTTTCTCTTTCTTATACATGCCTTGGTCCTCTAGTACTTCATTATCATTCCACAATTTTTATTACTATTCTTATTTCCAGCAAAGCTGGCTTTTGTATCAATGTTTACATTTTGTATATTCCCCATGTTAAATAGCTTATATATACACTGATCTTGTTATAGCCCTATACTGCAACACTTTATATTTTTCTTTCAGGTTACATCAACTTTTACATAGCATTTATATTATTGTGAGCTCTTCCATTTTTTAATTCCTACTTATTCTACATTGCTATAAAAAATGTTGATTTTGCCTGTGGTCTTGGCCATGGTTATAAATGAACCTCAGACTAGATCATCCATCCAGCTAACAACTATTTAAGTAAACAAACTAATAAATACAAAACAAATAAATCTCAAAACTCTTCTCCACTCTGTTTTGCCTCGGCAGCATATCTCTTACATGTCTTACTCCTGCCTGCTTCTGTCTCTTCCAGCTAACTGCCTCCTTATTCATCCTCCAACTTATTGTAGCATCACCTTCCCTTCTCTGATGTCTCTGGATCTTGAGATCTCAGTATTTTCCTTACATCTTCCCATAAATCTTTTAACACAAGTGAGAAAATGACTAGAAACTGACTACAATCTCTTTTTACACCCTTCCTTATTCAATCAGTCCCCTCTAATTTCTCACTTTTCTGCCAAAAACCATTGTCTTTTTTGTCTTGTTCCATTTTACAAAGCAGCTATTTTTAGAGAAACCATGTAAGAATATGAATTAGATCCTCTACATGTATTGTTCCTTAGTCTTGTAAGATTGCTTCATACCTCTCAACCTCTTAGCGCAGGAAATTTCGACAAAGCCTAAAATAATGGAGGGACAAAGGCCCATGAATAGGGACAGATTTTAAATATTGCTCTTATAAGCTTAGAATATTGTTGTTATTGGTGTTAGCATGCATTTTCTGAAGGATATGAGGTCTGAAACTCAAATTTATATCATCATTTAGTGAGTTCATCCCTCAGTGATTTCAAGAAATCTAAAAATTCTAAGGAACAGATCAAAAATATGAGGCAAAAATCTTGACATCATCATTGTCGTCATTATGAACCCCCCCCCCCTTTCACATTTTGTAGATGGGGTCAGGGTGCCATATCAACTGTCATCATATGTCTCTATTCAGTGCCACTCTCCTGTCTTCATTTATATCCATGCCTGACTGTCGCAGGTCTTCTCATCCAACTCTTTGCTGGACATCCTTGTTTCCTGTTGCCTTCTTTCTGTCTGTTCCTAATCTTCATCACCAGACTGTCTTCTGCTTTTCTGCGCATGTGCCTGAATCACTGTAATCTGTTCAAAAAAGTCTAGACATTCTGCAAAAATCAGGAAAGTTGAGAGATATACTTCTATCTCATTGTCCCACTCCTTCAGCATATAAACGCATCACCTATATACTGTAGTATTTAATCCAGTTACCAATATGGTGGTATATCTTATTACATATGTTATGCAGAGACAAACAGTGTTTATATTAAATTCATTCTTCATGCAAGACTATCTTCTGTCCTGGCTCACATGTCCAAGAACTTATGCAGAGCTTGAAAAAGCTTTTAATAATGACTCCACAGTGGAATACTTTGCACATGAAGACAGTGGAGAAAGTTGCTTGAAGCAGTACCTTCCCATGTATCAGAAATACTCTTTTCTAAACATTTCACTCATAAATCCCCCTTTATCCTACTATTTCTATTTTTTTCATTTACATACCATACCCTTAATTGTAATGTCTTATGCCACTTTCATTCCAGTCCATATTGGTTGTCAAATTCCTTAAAAATCTCCAGCCCCCTTAGGATCACCCTATCTAATTTAATTATTATCAGTATATAGACTGAAATATCTTCATCATTTTTTTTTGATTCTCTGTTTCATAATCTCTTCTCACATTTTGTTGCTGAACATCTTTTGACAAACTGAAATAGGTACAATAAATTATTTATGTATTTATTTATTTATTTATTTCAAATTTGTTAATCGGGTTGGTCCGAATGAGCACATACCCATGTTCAGTGGAGACTCGAGGAGAAAAGCTCCAAAAGTAATTCTTGCAAAACTAAAGTATTAATTAGATAACATCAGATCCTGATGTCTACCTTCACATCACTAGTTATTTTTCACCCATTTCATTTAATATTCCTGTGTTGCTATCTTACCTTGTTTTTCAGAAAGGAAAATCTCATATCACCACATTATTTATTTTTTTATTTTTAATATCAAACAAAGTCATTTTCGGCTTTTTACACCTGTTTATATATTTTTCTTCACAGTTCTTCAAGATTTCTTGCCTTTATAATCCTCTTAAGTCATTCTGAATCAGTTTGGGCATCACCTTTTCTGTTGTGGTAGCCAGCATATTGGCTAACATTTTTTCAGAAATATTTATTTCAGAAAATAATATAGTGTGTCCTTTTTCAATCCTGTCCAAATCATTTTGATGTCACTAGCACTTTGTTGTGGATGAGCTGAGTAAGGGCATTCTTCACCAGTCTTCATTAAATGTATAGCTAAATAGATCTTCTACAAACACACTGCCTTGTTTACAAACTTTTCCTAGGAAGATATCCTCCTAAGCTGTATTTCCTGATCTCTACATCATTATGGCATATGTTCCTCCCTTACTCACACAGCTTTCCAACCAATATAGTCCTATTTCACTTCTGTAGCACATTTATTTTGGAGTTTTACCGTGGGGTTAGAAATTTCTTAGAACACATTCCATAGCTTCATTCAAGTTCTACTATTTTATGTGTTTTGACCCACTGCCCACCTTTATTTCTAGGACTTGTGTTCCATTCTTAGTTTACTACATTCAGTGCTAGAATTGTGCTAGTACTTTCCCATTACAGCCACCAAAGCCTTTCTGTTTCATTAACTCTTTTTCTATTGCATACATTTCCTACCCAGTTTGTTCCCTTTACCATATCCCCTTGATTCCCCTTCCAACATTGTTTATTGTCCAGACTCTTTTTGCAGTGGTTTTAATCCAGTATCTTCCTGCCTAATACTGGTTTCAAGCAATTTTCTCCTCTGTTTCCCTGTCCAAAGTTTTCCACTGTGAACTCATCTTTGTTTAAACCTATCAACCCTAACCATTCTGTATCATTCCCTGTGATTCTCTTCCATGGTTTGGTGTAACATCCTGTTCCTTAGCTGATGATTTCTTGCTGATATTTGTTTTTCCTATTTCTCCCTCTTTTACCTTTGTTCTCTTGGGTCTATATTAAAAGCACAAAAGCCCTAGTCACTGAATACTAAAACACTGACACATATTCTGTGAACCGAGAATACACCGAATGCCCTAAACCACGAAATTCAAAAACTCGAACCATCATAGTTGTCCCACCCCACCGCCCGCTACATACTACCTACCCAAACAAACTAAATAAACCACATACATGCACTAACTAAAACCTTACTTCTAACCCTAAACTAAACCCTACTTCTAACCCTACATTAAATCTTGCATATACCACCATGTATACACTTACCTTAACTCGCACCCTAACCCTAAGGTCCGTAATTATCGCACACTTACCTTAAGAAGCTATACCCAAACAAACTAAATAATCCACACACATACACTTAACAAAACCCTCCTTCTAACCCTACACTAAATCTTACATACATTACCATCTATGCACTTACCTTAACCCGCACCCTAACCCTAAGGTCCGTAACTATTGTACACGTACCTTATGGAGCTATACCGGAGAAGGGCCAACCATGACGATTCGATGCTTCGGATTTCACGCTTCAGGACGATCGATGTTTTCGTGGTTCGATGAAGATGTGTGGGTGTTTACGTATTCAGGTAAGTACACCTTTGAGCTTCTAATATAGACCCGTTCTGTTGACTTCCTTCTTAATGCTCTTTGTAACATGTGCACAATCTTACAACAGTCCTATCTTCTCTTGGATGTCTTAAGCTGATTTATTGATCCATTCATTAATATCACTTCTCTTCTCCTTTTTTCCTGTATTTTTATAGCAGAAGTATTACTTTTCCTTCTCATGCCTAGATACTTGTTCACATCCTTTTGTCTTCTCATGTAATAGGTTCATAGGTCCATAGGGGGTTACTAGGCTAGCGGCCCTAGAGCCTTTACAAGCCTAGCCATGTTAATCCCAAGTATTCCCCAGTTCATAGAACAGATTTATGTAAACAGTGGGTCTGTGATCAACACTGGCTACCCCTGTCCATGAGGAACAATGGTGCCACCCCAGGGGTGAATTTGCGGTCTCCCATCCAATTATCTAGGTTGCGTTTGAATAGGGTCAGAGAAGAGCTCTGTTTTACGTGAACAGGGAGTCTATTCCAGAGAAGATGCAGTCTCTGGGAGATATATCTGTCTCTCCAGCATGATCTGTTAATGTCACAAGGTATGTTGAGATCTTTAGAGCAACTGACTCTTGAGCCATTTGACTTGTGGGTGTGCAGCATTTCCATTAGAGCAGGGTGGAGATTGCCCTACAGGTCAGGCACAAGTCACCTCTCAACAGCTTATAAGATACAGAGTAAAGTGACAGGGCTTTCACCTTGTCCAAGTAGGTCATGGTTTGGTGTCCCTGTATTTTCTTAATGACAAACCTCTGAGGTCTTTCCAGCTGCTGCAGGTGTCTGGTGAGCTACATGCAAAGGGTGCATTATACTCTATTAGTGGTCTGATGAAAGTCGAGTACAGTGGAGTTATAACATCCCTTGACCTGAATACTATGTCTTTGCTTATGAGGTGAGCTACATAGAAGGCTTCCTTACTACTGTGGAAACTTGGTGGTCAATGCTCAGATTACTATCAACCTATGTTCCCAAGTCTAAGACCACTGAGTTGGAACTCGGGTGGTGCTGTCAATATTGCAATTTGTAGGGAATTCTGTTTTTCCAAAGAGAATAATAATGCACTTTTTGGATTTAGTTTTAGACCATGGCTTTGCCATCAGTCATTTGTGTTAGCCATTCTTGTAATATGTTGACAGCATTGGGGGACTCCACTTGTTATGGGTCTACTGGTGGAGGTGGAGTTTCCAATTTTGATAGGACATGTTTTGTCGGTGAGCCAGCTGGCTACCCATCTAGTAACAAAAGGGTTAATCCCTATTTGGAAGAGTTTCTCAATGATGCCAGCGTGTGGAACTGTGTCAAAAGCCTTGGCAAGGTGGATATAGGCTGTGTGCACACAACCTTCGTCCATGGCTTTGGTGACATTCTCAAAGAAGTCTACCAAGTTTAATAAGCATGATCTATCCTTAATGAAGCCAAACTGGGGTGGGTCCAGCATTTGGAGGTCACCTATGTCCTTATTAATAAAGTCCATGATAATTCTTTCCATGGTCTTCCAGATGAGGCTGGTTAGACGTATGGGTCTGTATTTCCCAGGTCAGTTGATGTCCCCCCCCCTTTGTGCAAGGGGATTACTGTTGCTGTTCTCCATTCTGCAGGCACATAGTCATTTTTCAAGCTTTGATTAAAGAGAATGCCAAGTGGGTCCACTAGTTCTTGTTTTAGATTGCTTAGTAAACAACCTGGGATATTATCTGGTCCCATTGAGGCTCTGTTTTTGGCTCATTTTGAGGTTTGAATGTGTGGAAGGCATTGTAGCCTTGAACTGAGCAGGGGTTCTCTCAGCAGCCTTGAACTATGGCTCGCTAACTGAACAGATGTTAGCATCCTCCAAGGTGAGGAGTGCATCCAGGAACTGCAGTTTCATGTTTAACCTCCTAGCATTAAGCAGCATGTCCCTGAGTTTGTCTCGGTTAGATTTTGTTATGTTGGAAAATTTGTTGTTTTGATATTGCCTAAAAAGCCACTATGGGGGAGGCAAGGGCCTTTGTCAGTATCTGAAAGACTAGGGGGGACAGGTGCAGACCATCTCTAGCAAAGCAGCGAGGTCTGTTTATCATATCCTCCCAGGCTGGCAGATACTCTATCTCCCTGGGATGATACCACAAGCTGTGCCAATTGTTGAAGTCAATCATCTTTTGTTTATATTGTGGCATCATCCTGAATCAGGGTAGGATACTGTTTAGGGCTAGGGACATACCTGTCTGAGACACATAATCAGAGAGTTCCATCATGTCTGTCTTCATATAGTCCATAGAGGTACATCTCAAGTCATTCACTCCAACATGGACTATGACAGAGTCATAATGGTACTTGTTGAGTGACTTGAGTGCATGCATGATTTGTCAAATTCTGACACCTGATAGACAGCTGACCATGACCTTCCGCTTGCCCAGTCTGGTGAGGGGGACATCTGTGTGTCTCACTATGGAGTCACCTATGACCAAGACATTTGATGTGTTTTGCCTTAGTGGCTTATTTGTTGAGACACAGATGTGTGTGTTGATATGTGTAGTGGTTTCTTTATGCTCAGTGATGAGTGTGTGTGGTGTGAGTTTGGGAGGTCTCTGTTCTTTTGGAAGGCTTTTAGTGAGCACCTCTGCATATGTGGGTTTATGTGTTGTGACCTTAATTTGTGTGAGAGGTGAAGCATGTGCTGACAACCTCTTTGATGTCTAGCTTGTTTTTACATGAGAGAACTGACTCCAATTCCACAGTGCATTTGCATCTCTCACATAGGGTGTTAATTTGCTTTAGGAGTAAATGGTTGTTAGCATACAGGAAGCAATAGTTACATTGCCTCAAGATGTCTGTATCAACCAAGCTGACAGAGAAATGATGGGAAACTGCCCATCCATTGTGGCAGGATGTTACTGAATGTGGTATTTGGGAAAGTAGTGGGCTAGTTGGACTTAGTCACAAACAGCAAAACTGAAGCAGCAATTCAATTAAATGCAATTAACAAATTGCAATGCTGGCTTAAAATGTACTTATTTTTCAGGTTTTGTTTTGAATGGATGACTTAGATTTCAGTGCAGATGCACACCAGACCTCTGGCTCAAGTTGCCAAATGTTGAGCAGCTCCGGTAAACTGAGCACAAACCCACACAAACATGAGGCTTTTATTAAGGCAAATTTAAACAGTTTTAACACAACTACCAATGGGAAAACGTCAAACTGAGCCTTCCTCCAGCAATCCTAAACTCAGATAGGTTCTGAGCTACACACTTCTGCCACAAGGGTGCAGGGAGGCCCTCTTAATGTAAATGGCTGGTCTAAGAGTACAGTGATACCAAACAGTCTAGAATCAGCAGATCTGAATCTAACCTATGCTATGTAAGGCAAGGAAACATCATTTCTAGATGGGAAAGGAGTAAGGGAGAGTCACTTACAGGTCAAAATGAGAGTGTTTATTAGCATACTATTAGATGCCTTGAAGTGGTACCACTCTGTGCACAAACTAGTAGCTCTTTGAGCAGCTGTGAACAGTGGGTGAAAATGGAGAACATTGTCTAGAGATGATTTTAAGCTGGAGAGATTTGCTTATATGCAAGCACAGGGAACTGAGTTTGCATGATGTGCAAACATGAGGCTTTTATACATGCAGGATGAAAAACTTTGATAAAGTTAAACCCTCAGGCCAATCAGATAAAAACACAAAAAGCTGTCAACCAGTAGTTCCCACCTTGGATGGGTTGAATTTAGCTCTCTGCTCACACCAGAGTGCAAAGGCACCCTTCCAATGTAAAACAAAGTGGCTTTGAGCTTAAGTTCAGTAACAAATGCTATACAACAAAAGTAAGAATTCTTGCAATATCAAGAATCCTTGGAAATAAGTTCAGTAACCCCGAGAAATGTTTGCAACACACAAAAACTTTGCAAAACTTAGAAATATTTGGCAGACTCATTCAGAATAGCTTTTGCAGTATAAGAGGAGATTAGGAAATATCAGAATGTTGTTAAAACAACATAAAAAGAGTACAGTAACAAACAGATAGAGTTTCTTTAACAAGTGCAAGCTGAAAAACAGTGATAAATTCAACAAAATAAATAAATGCAGCACAGAACTGTTGAATATCACTGAAACAGTTAGAGCAAGTACAAAAAATATACTTATATCAGCTTTGTAGGCCAGATGATTTTAAAAGCAGTCCAGGTCTTGTAATCAAAGGTGTCCAAGCCAAGCACAAGGAAGCTCTTAATAAATGAGCGTACCGTTACAAAAGTGTAAGGCTTTTATACGAGCAGGATGAAAGACTGATAAATTTAAACCATTAGGCTAATCAGGTAAAAGCATAAAAAGCTATCAACCAGTAGTTTCCACCTTGGGTTAAATTTAGCTCTCTGCTCCCATCAGAGTGCAAAAGAACCCTCCAATGTAAAACAAAGTGGCTTTGGGCTCATATCTCCCTCATTGTTAATCAGTGGCTTTCTACTAAATCAAACATGATGTTTTTATCTGGTTGTGTTGCTACACTGAAATATCTGCCAGTGATTAATACAATCAGATATTTTGCAGTCACAAAATAATCATCATCTTCTTTCAACTGTTCCCGTTAGGGGTTGCCACAGCGGATCATCTGTTTCCATTTCTTCCAGTCCTCTGCACCTTGCTCTGTCACACCAACCACCTGCATGTCCTCTCTCACCACATCCATAAACCTTATCTTAGGCCTTCCTCTTTTCCTGTTACCTAGTAACTTCATCCTTAGCATCTTTTTCCCAATATACACTCAGCATCCCTCTTCAGCACATGTCTAAACCAATGTAAACTTGCCTCTCTGGCTTTGTCTCCAAACTTCCAACCTGGGCTGACCCTCTAATATACTTATTCATAATCCTGTCTACCCTCGGCACACCCAGTGCAAATCTTAACATCTTTAACTCTGCCACATCCAGCTCAAACTCCTGCCTTTTTTTCAGTGTCACTATCTCCAACCCATATAACATAGCTGGTCTCACTATCCTCTTGTAGACCTTCCCTTTCACTCTTACTGGTACTCATCTGTCACAAATCACTCCTGACACTCTTCTCCACCCACTCCATCCTGCCTCTACTCTCTTCTTCACCTCTCTTCCACACTCACCATTACTCTGAACTATTGATCCCAAGTATTTAAACTCATCCACCTTCGCCATCTCTACTCCCTGCATCCTCACCATTCCTCTATCCTCCCTCTCATTCACACACATATATTCTGTCTTAGTCCTGCTAACCTTCATTCCTCTTCTCTCTAGAGCATATCTCCATCTCTCCAGGGTCTCCTCCATCTGTTCCCTACTCTCACTACAGATCACAATGTCATCTGAAAACATCATAGTCCACGGGGACTCCTGTCTGATCTTATCTGTCAACCTGTCCATCAGCATTGCAAATAAGAAAGGGCTCAGAGATGATCCTTGATGTAACCCCACCGCTACCTTAAATGCATATGTCACTCCAACCACAGACCTCACCGCTGTCACACTACCCTCGTACATATCCTGTACCACTCTTACATACTTCTCTGACACTCCTGACTTCCTCATACAATACCACAACTCCTCTCTAGGCACCCTGTCCTATGCTTTCTCTAAGTCTACAAAAACACAATGCAACTCCTTCTGACCTTCTCTGTACTTCTCCAACACTCTCAGAGCAAACATCACATCTGTAGTGCTTTTTCCCAGCATGAAACCATAACGCTGATCACTAATCATCATGTCCCTTCTTAACCTAGCTTCCACTACTCTTTAATCCCTCTGTAGTTACTAGAGCTCTGCACATCACCCTTATTCTTAAAATTCGGTACCAAAACACTTTTTCTCCATTACTCAGGCATCCTCTCACTTTCCAAGTTTCATTAAACAATCTAGTTAAAAACTCCACTGCCATTTCACCTAAACACCTCCATGCTTCCACAGGTATGTCATCTGGGCCAACAGCCTTTCCATTCTTCATTCTCTTCATAGCTATCCTTACTTCCTCCTTGCTAATCCATTGTACTTCATGATTTACTATCCCTACATCATCCAACCTTCTCCCCCTTTCATTCCCTTCATTCATCAACTCCTCAAAGTTCTCTTTCCATCTCCTGAACACACTCTCTTCACTTGTGAGTATGTTTCCTTCATTATCCTTTATCATCTTTACCTGCTGCACATCTTTCCTAGCTCAGTCCCTCTGTCTAGCCAATCGGTACATGTCCTTTTCTCCCTCCGTAGTGTCCAACCTTTCATACAACTCTTCATATGTCTTATCCTTAGCCTTCGCCACCTCTCTCTTTGCCATGCACCTCATCTCCTTATACTCCTGTCTACTTTCTTCATCTCTCTGACAGTCCCACTTCTTCTTTGCCAACTTCTTTCTCTATATACTCTCCTGTACTTCCTCATTCCACCACCATGTCTCCTTGTCGTCCTTCCTCTGTCCAGATGTCATACCAAGCACCTTTCTAGCTGTCTACCTTACTAGCTCTGCTGTAGTTACCCAGCTATTTGGTAACTCTTTACTGCCACCCAGTGCCTGTCTTAACTCATCCTTGAACTCCACCTCACAATTATCCTTTTTCAATTTTCACCATTTGATCCTTGGTGCTGCCCTCACACTCTTCTTCCTCTTCTTGATCACCAACGTCATCCTACAAACCACCACCCTACGCTGCCTAATTACACTTTCCCCGGGCACCACTTTACAGTCTCCAATCTCCTTCAAACTGGCCCTCCTACATTAGATATAATCCACCTGTGTGCATCTTCCTCCACTCTTGTATGTCACTCTATGCTCCTCCCTCTTGTTAAAATACATATTCACCACAGCCATGTCCATCCTTTTCGCAAAATACACTACCATCTGACCTTCTGCATTCCTTTGTTTAACACCATACCTACCCATCACTTCCTCATACCCTCTGTTCCCTTCACCAACATGCCCATTGAAATCTGCTCCAATCACCACTCTCTCACCCTTGGGTACAGTAATAACCACTTCATCCAACTCACTCCAAAATTTTTTTTTCTCATCCATTGCACACCTAACTTGTGGAGCATATGCATTAGCAACATTCATCATTACACCATCAGTTTCCAGCTTCACAAACGTTACTCTAGCTGACACTTTTTTTCACCTCCAAAACACTCTTAGCATACTGTTCCTTCAGGATAACTCCTATGCTATTTCTCCTCCCATCCACACTATGATAAAACAATTTGAACCCACCTTTGATACACCTAGCCTTACTCCCCTTCCATCTGGTCTCTTGCACACACAATATACCAACCTTCCTTCTGTCCATCATATCAGCTAGCTCTCTCCCTATACCAGACATACTTCCAACATTCAAAGTTCCGGCCCTCACTATCACAGTCCTAGCCTTTCTCCTCTCTTCCTGCCTTCAGCCATGCCTTCCGCCTCTTCTCCTCCTTCAGCCAACAGTAGCCCAATTTCTTCCAGCACCTTGTTGGCTAACACTACTGGTGGCGGTCATTGTTAACCCGGGCCTCGACCGATCCGATATGGAAATATTTACTGGTGTCCGAATGAATTATTTGGCAAATTTATATGCCGGATGCCCTTCCTGACACAACCCTCCCCATTTATCCGGGCTTGGGACTGGCACAAAGAAATGCACTGGCTTGTGCATCCCCAGTGGCTGGGTTGCAGTCACAAAATAATATAATACATAATATCATACCTGTTCACACTGGAAATGTTTTTACTTTTTATTCTTACTGCTAGATATCTTCTCTGAGTCTTTTGAAAAATTGCAAATAATTGTCCTCTCTTGTTTCCTTCTTCCATCCTTCCTTGCCTTTCCTTGCTGTATCTGTATAAGTTCATCTTTCTTTTAGCAAAAAAAAAAATAAATAAATAAAACATTACAGAGGAAAACTCTTAAAACTGGCTACTCCACCAGTCAAGAAAACCTCTAATGTTTTCCCTTCACCAGCTGCTTCTGATTCCAATCTCTCAGATTTTTCCTCCTATAATACTCTCTCCATCATGTCACTCCATCACATGTCCTCTTCTTCCATTCACTTCCAACTGTGTAAAGTTTATTTCATCTTCTTCTCCTTCATTCAGTATCTTTTTTCTCCTCCTTTCTCCATCTCTGCTGCACTCTCCTCTATGATGGAATTCTCAGAACTACATTTACAACCCTCAGGGTTCACCAAGCAACTCCAAAGAGTGCCTCAACTCCTCTCCTCAAAAAGAATAGAAAAAAGTCCCTCAATGGCCTAACTAAATTTCCCCTAGTCAACATGGATACAATATGGAGTCTCCCATAAAAAGAGAACATTTGCCTACTGAGACTAAGCCAATCAATAAAGTGTAAATAAACAAGAATGACTAAATAAGACTGGAAGATTCACTACAAGATAAAGATACAAAGCATTCTGGGAAATGGCTTATGTTATCCATCCATGTGCTCTCCCCTAAAACGCTTGTGGTAATAAATGTTTGCTACAGAATCAATCAGTTGTGTTAATTAGCATGGCTGGCCATGAAAATTAACTATGCCAAAATGCATCAGTCACCCTTTGTACACCATAGAAAAGACCATGTTGCAGGTAAGTTTACTGAAGTTCAGTGTAGAAGTAGTGGAGGGGGTATGTGAGTGTTTGCATCTGTGTGGCAGTCACAGTGCATATCTACAAGACATGAATGGAATAGGATGAATGTGTAGGTATGGTGTGTGTGTGTGTGTATGTGTGTGTGTGTGTGTGTGTGTGTGTGTGTGTGTGTGTGTGTGTGTGTGTGTGTGTGTGTGTGTGTGTGTGTGTGTGTGTGTGTGTGTGTGTCTATGTGTGTGCATCTGCCTGGGTGGTCAATGTAGGAGGATTACTTAGAGGATGGAGAGTGAAAGGGTGAGTATGTCAGGCCATTTGACAGTCTTGAGTCTTTGAGACAGTGTGTGCGAGTGTATGGGGATTGCATCTGCTAAAGCAATGTAAAGGTAATTACTGCTGTAAGAAAGATATTTGCACCAGCAAAAATAAGAAGCAATGCTAGAAATGCAAATTAGCTGATAATAGGGTCTTCCTGTATACGGCCAAAGCTGTCTCTGAATCACATTTTCTGAGATCACATAAATGTACCCACCTACAGTAGGCACTTTAGACAACTGCTGAATCATTTGTTTGAGTCCCAGATGTAATCTATTCATTCTCTTTATATGTTCAGGTGTAAAAATAACACTAAAGATAAGATTGTTACATTAAAATTTAAGATCAGCTGCTTATCTGCATTTGGGGATAGTAGGCCGGTCCAAGGAAGTTTTATAGATACATGTGCCATAACATTTCCTGAAATATGTTTTAAATACAAAGAGCTAAATTAGCCAAAAATAGCCAGTGTTTTAGGGACAGATATTCTGAAAATGCTAAGTTAAGGGGGTAATTGCCTCTCTGTTGTCATTCTTGAACAAAAAAAATATTGTTAAAATCTATTTAATCAACTGGACCCACTGTAACTGGAAACAACACTGTCCATTTTGATTATAACTACGCTAGGAAGTTTATGAACAAATGAAGAGCATGATGGCCATTTCTAATGATCTTACAACGTAATATTTTATATCCTATAACCATGCATTTTTCACTGCACATGAAAAAAAAAATCAATATATATTAGAAAATTGCATTCAATAAACCCTTCACAGCTCACTAAAACCATGTGCACATGTTAGCGCACTGATTTACATTCTGTAAGCGGCTCTACACAGTGTGTAGAGCTGCACAGACATGGTAAACATCACCACATGCTAATTACAGCATAAACAGATGAACTGTGCTAATCAACCAATACAAGATAGCAGAGCTATTCAACAAGGTATAAAGCAACCATGTACACTTAGTCTAGATTTTTGCATTCATTTCCAAAATCTATTGGAATACAGCAATGGAAACTGCACTAGGGGATAAGAATGTTAGGGGCTGCTGCTGCTCTTCTGCATCTTTATGTGCACCAGGCTCAAATCTATGCTGCTGCTGCTACTGCTGATAGACCTTAGGCAAGAAGAACAAAGGTGTTTAGACCACTTTTTACTTTTCATGATCTGCATCAGGTGGAAATAGTAGACTGCTACAGAGTGGATCGAGACACAGTCCAGGAACTCTGCAACCTCTATCATCCTCAGCTGAGAGCAAGGGCAAACTAAGGGAAACCAATACCAGCAGAGACCAAGGTATGCGTAGTACTTAGAATTTTAGCTACAGGAACCTTCCAGAGACCAAAAGAGGACATACAAGGGATGTCACAGGCATCAGCATCCAGAATCCTATATCAATGTTCCTGAATATTATGCTACAGTATGCCAGTGACTGTTTACATATTTTTCCTGTACACCCGAGGACAGAGCTACATCTATGCAGGATATCTATGCTGTAGTAAACCTCCCTGAGGTTTTGGGTGCCACAGACTACATGCACATTGAGATCAAAGCATCACCCAGGGAAGAGGGAAGGGTCTACATAAAAAGAAAGTCCTTCCACTCCATTAACTGCCAGATTATGTATAATGTTAAGAGAATCATTCTGAATGTGTGTGCTGGTATCCCTGGCATTTACCATGACGTCTACATCTGGCACAACTCACGGCTCTACCAGAGGTTTTCCAGGGGGGATATCCCACAAGGCCATTTAGTGGAGAAATGCAGGGCATGCACTTGAACCATGGCTGGTGACACCCTTGAGAAATGCACACATACCCATGGAAGAACACTATAATGAGGTACATGCTCAAACACAAAATATCACAGAGTGTGTATTTGGGCTGCTAAAGTCAGGGTTTCAGTGCCTAGATATATCAGGGAGTGCCCTGCAGTATGATCCTAGCACTTGTGCCAAAATTAGCACTATCTGTGCTATTCTACACAATATTATCCTGAGAAAACATCTGCAACAGGAACACCAAGGGGAAGGAGCACACATTCCACCTCCACTGGCAAGGTCACCACAACCACACACAGGTGAGGACTCAGAGAGGGAAAAACCAGCCACTGTGGGTGCAGGTAGATATTGGTATGCACAATATCTGGTCAAGAGGCAACAGATACAAAAACATGCCGACCACCTAAGGGGTACAACTTTCATGCTATGTGCATACATACAGTATAGATGATGTCAAGCAATGCTCACTACCTTTACTTCCCCAAATAATGCCACTGCTAGCATCAGACTGACTCAGCTCTGAATCACAACAGGTGCAACTGCAGGGCTGTCAAGGTAAATGCTGAACCTGGAACAGGAAAATAAATGGGTAAAAACATGAATGAATGGCAGATACCGGCATACTGTTAATTGAAAATATACCTAAGTAGAATGTGTGTGAGTTATCCAGCAATGACATCAATATGTGACAGGACTGACTTATATCACTAGATTTCTGTGGTTCATCAGCTAACAAGCCTCATGCATTGAAAATACACACAATACAAAAAGCAGTCCAAAGTCTAATTATCCCTACATTCTCACAATGGGAGCAATAAGCCTCACTGAGGTATCAATGATTTAAATGTAGTAATCACAACAGTAAAAAGGCTGTATGAAATCAGTAAAAATGTCAAAATATCATCACCAATACATATACTAAGCAATCAGTTTGCTATGTACCCTGTGCATTAGAAAAAATACATATGTATCCCTGAATCCAAAAAATAGAATCAAGGTGATGGTACAGTTATCATTTTGCACAGGATTTGCACAGGGTGGGATTTGGAGGGGGGCAGGAGGCCAAGGCTGACACAAAATTAGTGAGTGTGGGTGAGTAAGAAAGACAGACAGACAGAAATGTAACTAATTATCAAATGTCTACTGACGGGTACCAATTCATAGGTTCATATGTTCATAGGTGTGTGCTAGGCTAATGGCCCTGGAGCCTTTACAAGCCTAGCTCATAGGATTACCCTGGCATCGTGCCACCCGACCTTCGTCCCCAATGCCTCTGTTGAGTAGAGCCACTGGAGTGATCCCCGGGGTGAATTTTCTATTTGCCATCCACTCATCAAGATTTCTCTTGAAAAGGGCCAGTGAGGTGCTCGGTTTGACATGTATGGGAAGTGTATTCCATAGCATGGGCAGTCTCTGGGTTATGAACCTGTCCCTCCAGCACGTTCTGTTGATTGTGGTAATGAGGTTGAGGTCTCTGAAGTGTGTGGTCTGCAGGGATTGGGATTTCTTTAGATGTAGCATTTCTAACAGAGCTGGGTCAGAGATGGCTTTGTATGTCAAGCAGAGATCGCCTCTAAGTAGGCGATGTGAGACAGAGAATAGTTGGAATTTTTCAAGTCTGTCCATATAGGACAAGTGTTTAAGGCCTAGGATCCTCTTTGTGAGGTACTTTTGTGGCCTCTCCAGTTGTTGCAGGTGTCTAGTGAGGTACATGCCAAATGGGGCATTGTACTCAATGATTGGCCTAATAAGGGAAGAGTAGAGGGAGACAATGACCTCTTTCTTCCTGGCTGCAAAACCCATATTAAGGAGATGTGCCACATAGAAGGACTTTCTGACCACAGTGGCAATGTGGTGGTCAAAAGAGAGGTTGCTGTCAACATGTGTTCCCAGATCTCTTGTAACACCTTCTGTGTTCAGTGGACTACCACTGATTTGGTAAATCATGGGAACTGGATTTTTCCCAAGGGGGATGACAACACATTTTTTGGCATGGAGCTTAAGGTCATGGTTCTGACACCAGTCGTAGGTCTGAGTGAGGCCTTTCTGTAGGATGTCAACATCACTTGGGGAGTTAATAATAGCTCCCAAATTGCAATAATCTGCAAACATTGTCAGCCAGAGTCCCTTCATGTTGACCTGGACTTTACAGAAGTAGATACCAAACAGGAGAGGACCCAGGACCAAACCCTGCTGGACTCCACTTGTGACTGGTCAGCAGTCTGACTTTGAGTCAGCTACTTTCACACTGTGGGTTCTATCTGTGAGCCAGTTTGCAACCCACCTAGTTATATTGGGGTTGATGCCTAGCTTAGTGAAGTTTTCTATGATTCCTGAGTGGGAAGTGATATCAAAAGCCTAGGCCAGATAAAGGTAGGCTGTATGAACCACCTTGCCTTCATCCACAGCTCTGGTGACTGATACAAAGAAGTCAACCAAGTAGAGCAGACATGATCTACTCTTCACAAAACCAAACTGTGTGGGATCCAGAGTTTGGAGATTCCCTATATCCTTGTTTATTAGGTCCATGATGATGCTTTCCATAGCTTTGCATATCAGACTGGGGTGATAGTTCCCAGGGTCTGTAGTCACTCCTCCTTTGTGGAGAGGGATGACTGTAGCAGTGCACCATTCAGTAGAAACAAAGCCTGAGATGAAGCTATGATTGAACATGGCACACATTTGAGGGGCCAGTTCATGCTGTAGTTCATGTAGAACACAGCCAGGGATATTGTCAGGTCCCATAGAAGCAGTATTCTTGGCCTTGGACAGTGCTGTTTTAACCTGTGCAGCAGTACCACAGGGTGCCTGTAAATCTACTGGTATTGTTATTGGTCCTTTTGGGGGGAGGGGTAAAGGTGGCACTGAATCTGTCAGCCAGTATATTGGCAATATCTGTTGGCTCAGTATAGGAGGTACCATTGTATAGTGACTCAGAGCAAATCTGGGTGTTGCCGTGGACATTCTTTACATAACTATAGACGGCCTTGTGGTTGTCTTTACTATCTGCTGCAATTCTGTCTTCATAGCTAGCTTTAGAGGATTTGATGAGGGATCTGAACTTTTTGTTGAGACTGATAAGGAAGTTTTTTCAGTCTTGGGATGTCACCTTATTCTGCATCAGTTTCCTTCTTCTGTTGTAGAGTTTGTTTATGGCAGGGGACCACCAAATTGACTTCCTTTTTTTGGAGGAGACCATCTTGGTTCTATTGGGTATGGCAAGATCCTTGCATTTGTGTACGAGTTTGTGCAGTGCATTGGTGTATGATTCAGTGGTCATGCAACTATTCTCCATTTGCATGGCTGCCATGAAGTTGGCCACCTCTGTTTTTAGGAGCCCAAAGTTAGCTTTGGAGAAGTTTTTCATGGTGGTTCCCTTTGTGGGGGGGGGGGGGGTGGGAGGGATGTGGATTTCCAAGGTGATTAGTTTGTGGCCAGATCTAACCAGGGAGGAGTTGACTATTGATGTAGAGCAACTGTTGCCCATGTTAGTAATGACCAGGTCAAGGATGTTGCTACCACTAGTGGGGATAAGAATGAGCTGGTCCAAGGCATTGGAATTAATAAATTCCAGGAAACGTTGGCAAGTATATTGGTACATGAGTAGTTTTCCCAGTTAATGGAGGGGTAGTTGAAGTTGCCCAGTATGAGAGCATTAGGTTAGACCCTAATATTCTCCAGGGTGCTTAGAAACGTGGAATATGAGTCTTGGGACAGGGTTGGGAACCTATAGTAGGCTACAACCTGATTCGCTGTTTTACCCAATGTTAGCTATACCTGAAGTATCTCTGATGAGTTATGTTGGGCTACCAGTCTGAAGGTGTGCGAATCCTTTATGAATATAGAAACATCACTGCATTTGGAAATTCAGTCCAAGTTCTGGGGCCGAAAGGTGTAGAATGAGTTATAGACTGGAAGTGCAGGGGTTCTTTCTGCTGCCTTGAACCAGGTCTCTTTTACAACACAAATGTCGATCTTCTCCATTTTAAGGAGTGCTTCGAGTGAGTGCATTTTGAGATTTAGACTCCTAGCATTGAGCAGCATGACCCTCAGATCACATTTGTTTGTAGCTTTTACGGTGGTAATTTGGTCTTTGGAACACCACCTAAAAAAGACACTATAGGGATGGCAAGAGCCTTGACCAGAATCCAGAAGCCCAGGGGTGACAGATGCAGGCCATCTCTGGCAAAGCATCGAGGTCTGTAAATCATGTTGTCCCAGGCAGACATATACTGGATCCCCTTAGAATGACACCAGAAACTTAGCCATTTGTCAAAATCAATCATTTTCTGCTTGTACTGTGGTATCATTCTGGGTGATGGTAGGATGCTGCTCAGGGCTAGGGTCATACCCGCCTGGGCTATATAATCTGAGAGCTCCTCCAATTTCTTTTCATGTAGTCCAGGGAGGTATGTCTCAGGTCATTCACATCCACATGTACAATGACAGAGTCATATTTGTACTTGTTCTTGAGGGACCTGAGTGCATGCATTGTGTGCTTGATCCTGGCACCTGACAGGCATCTGACTATTACTTTCTCCTTATTTAACCTCATTACATCAGTGTGCCTCACTATCGAGTCACCCATGACTAGTGTGCCGGGCATGCTGTTTTGCCTTATGGGCTTTGGTTGAGTGGCACACTGTTTAAGAGAGTTATGTGTCTTGTGATTAGTGTTGTGTTGTGGTGATTGACTGCATTTCTGCCTTGGAGGTCTCTGCTGTTTGGGTAGATTTTTATTGAGAGCCTCCACGAAGGTGGGTGTGTGGTTTGTGTTTTTATGTGAAGGCAACAGTGGTGTGTGTTCTGGAGGGTTATGTGTTCCATCTGGTGTGGTGCAAGTGTTGACCTTCTCCTCTTGACCAGCTATTGTGGTCTTGGCTTGAGAATGTATGGCTTCCAATTTGGATATATAAGTGCATGTCTTGCAAGTCTGAGCATTGGGAGGTAAGAGGAGAGGGTTTTCTGTGTACATGAGGCAGTTGCTACATTGCCTCAGTATTCCCAAGTTCACCAGGTTAATAGGAGAAAGCACAGGGAACTGACCTCTGGACATGCCTGGAGGGGTGGGCATTAATAATAAGTACTGTAGAACGTTTAGTGGTGGTAGCACATTTGTATGCTAGAATAATTGCTACAAGAAGTCTGGTAAAGTGCTAGAATAATAAGCTAGTAAAAGTTCAGGAGGGGAGAGAACTAGCAGATCTAAAGAAAAAATTGAAGAGCAGACTTTGCACTGCTCAGAAGCTTACAAACCATCCTGGATACAGCAAATCTGTATCTGGACTAGACTAGTTACAGGAAAGGCAGGAAACAAGTGCAAATGTGGGTTTTTAAACCAGAAAGTTGAAAGAGATGGAAAAACTGCCCAAATGGCCAATAAACTACAATTTCTGGACTAGAAGCCACTCCTCTTTTGAGAGGTAGGCTACCTAGTGCTTACCACTCCCACTGATAAGCTAGAAGGCTTCCCTCCAACACAGAAAGGCTTGGGGGGGCTCAGAAGCTTACAATCAGTCCTAGATATAGCAAATCTGTATCTGGACTAGACTAGTTACAGGAAAGGCAGGAAACAAGCTTAGATTCTTTTTTACAGAAAAACAGCTAAAATGGCTCTAAAATCAATTCAGGTGCAGTGCAAGCTAACACACTTGAATGTGTAGCAATATTAAAGCAAATACAGTTTAAATAAATGCAGTTTATTCAAGCTGTATTCTGAACTGAATTCAATTATTGTTTATTCACCTATGAACAGTTAAAAAGTGCCAAAAATATACTTATCAGCTGAGAGGCACACTCAGTCAGAACACAAGAAGATATATACTTATCAGCTGAGAGGCACACTCAGTCAGAACACAAGAAGATTCTAGAACAGTTTTTTTTTAGTAAAGTGGAAAGGGAGAAAGCAGGAACAAAAGATAATTCAAAGAACCTAAGTGAATTGGCCTTCTCAAATGTTCTCTCTGTATTAGGTAGAATGAGCTAATGACACTAGACTGGGAAGAATGTCCCAGATCAAATTTACAGTAGGTGTGGGCAACTGCAAAGCCACCAAGTATCAACTATTACAGCTACTAGCTACACTATATGGCAGAAAACACTACAGAAATGTTTATCACAGCAGAAAAAACAGCAGTGAGTTGCTAAATGAAAGTTTTAAACAGATAAAGGAGCAAGGAGACTCTAGAGAATGCTTTTAATTGCAACCAAATCAGTTATAGGATACACTTCTTGGCAGCAAATCAGAACAAACAGAAGGACTCTATTCAGACGATGCTACCTGACTAGAACATAGAAGCCTCATAAAAATGCATAGAAAAGCACAGCTAGAGCACTGGCAAACAGAAAACACAACTTTCAGTATGAAAAAAGCAGTTTACAGTCAATGCAGTAAAACTGCAATTACAGTAACAAAACACTATCTAGCAATGAAAAATACAGTTAAAACAGTATAAAACAGTACACAAATGCAGTGAAATAGTCAAAAAAGCTTTATAACAGTGCAAAATGTAGTAGATTAGCTGTATAGCACAATTATAAGCATTAAAGAAGGCAATTCAATGAAATAAATGTAAGAAATAACTTATTTTGCTCTTGGAGTCTTAGGGAATTTCTGCTTTGTCCCAGGGATGAATCACCACTCCACAGCCTGGTAAATACCTTACACACAGTGAAACTAGCTAGGAAAGATTTACAAACAGTGTGACAGTAAAAACCTTATTTATCAGGCCCTGTGAGGCAGATAATTTTAGTACAGCCATGCAGATTAGTTTATAGCTATAAAATACAGTACAATGTATGCAACAGACAACAAAATGTGCTAAAAATATCTAGAATAAACAATGACTAGTAAAAATAAGCAAAAAATAAAAAATAAAACAGGATACTTATTGTTATATATCGCAGATCAGAGTTTTTGTCAGTGCCCCTTCTCCATTTAGCTTGGCGTGAAATAGCATAAACACTCACAAGGTAACTTATTAAGTAACAGAAGGTTGAAACCTGAAACAACTTGAAAAAAAGCTCAAAAGAACCAATGAGGTGCTTACTCCAAGCCATAGACTAGGCAACTTAAATCAGCCCATGACCATAGACACTACACTCTCACTGAAGTGGAAAAATGGCTTTTGCTAAATTAAGATGACCTGAAAAATGTGCTCAGAACACACAGCATCTGCAAACAAACAATTAGGCCCAGAAACACAAACCTAAATATGAACAATGCTACAGCTACTACCAACAATATTTTAGGCAGAAAACACTACAGGAATGCTTATCACAGCAGAAAAAACAGCAGTGAAGCACTAAATGAAAGTTTTAAACAGTTAAAGGAGCAAGGAGACTCTAGAGAGTAATTTTAACTGCAAAAAAATCAATTATATGAAACAGGAAATCAGAACAAACAGATGTTTAACAAATGGAGAAAATTTCCAGTTAATAGTTTGCACACAGTGAAAATAGCTAGAAAAGATTTACAAACAGTGTGACAGTAAAAAACATATTTATCAGGCCCTGTGAGGCAGACATTTTTAGTACAACCATGCAAATTAGTTTATAGCTGTAAAATAAAGTAAGAAGTATGCAGCAGACAATAAAAAGTGCCATAAGTATCTAGAATAAGCAATGACTAGTAAAAATAAGCAAAAAAAAACAGGATACTTATTGTTATATATCACAGATCAGAGTTTTGATCAGTGCCCCACCTGTGTTTAGCTCTGTGTGAAATGGCAGAAATGCTCACAAGGTTTCTTAATTAACAGATGGCTGAAACCTGAAACAACTTAAAAAAAGCTCAAAATAACCAATGAGGTGCTTATTTCAAGCTGTAGATCAGGCAACCTAAATCAGCCAATGACCATAAACACTACACTCTCACTGAAGTGGAAAAATGGCTTTTGCTAAACTCAGATGGCCTGGAAAATGTGCTCAGAATGCACAGTCTCTGCAAACAAACAACTAGGCCCAGAATCACAATCCTGAATATGGACAATGCTACAGCTACTACTTACAATATTTTAGGCAGAAACCACTATAGAAATGTTTATCACAGCAGAAAAACATCAGTGAGTCACTAAATGAAAGTTTTAAACAGATAAAGGAGGAATGAGACTCTAGAGAATGCTTGTAACTGCAAACAAATCAGTTATATGATACACTCCATGGCAGAAAATCAGAACAAACAGATGTTTAACAAATGGAAAAATTTTCCAGTTAATACCTTACACATCATAAAACTAGCTAGAAAAGATTTACAGTGTGACAGTAAAAACCTTATTTATCAGGCCCTGCAAGGCAGACAATTTTAGTATAACCATGCTGATTAGTTTATAGCTATAAAAATACAGTAAAAAGTATGCAGCAGACAATAAAAAGTGCTATGAATATTTAGAATAAGCAATGACTAGTAAAAAATAAGCAAAAGAAAACAGGATACCTATTGTTATATATCACAGATTAGAGTTTTGGTCAGTGCCCCTCCTCCATTTAGCTCTGTGTGAAATGCATTGTTGTTGCCCCAACCGCGAGAAATGGCTGTTCCAGGAGTTGCACTGGCATGTCCATGCCCATGGTTAGATGTGCTGGTGCTACCTGAATTGAACAATGTCTGCTGGATGCACTGTACTCCCAAATACGCCGAGATCCACAACCCCATGGCCTACCATGTATGGCTGTGGAAACCTCAACCATTGACAGAGCAGTGGAAGCAGTGCCACTATGAGAGCAGTATTGGGCATGGATTGTTTAACAGCAGGTGATGTTGTGGACCTACAGCCAGGTGGATGCTGACCCCCTACCAGCAGATGTTTCATCACAGACACTGCCCGTTCCATTGTGTCATTCATCAAGTCTATTGAAATGGCCACACAGTGAAGACAGCCACACAAATCAGCTTGTGCTACATCTAGAATTCTAAGCATGTCCTCAGAGGTCCTAGTGGATTGTGTCTGTTCCTCCATGACAGCCCAAAACATACACTGAGTGGCACATAATGACACACAAGGATCAAATGGAGGGTGGACAACAGGCTTCATCTGAGCACCCCTACCAACCCTCCAGTGTGGCACCTCACAACACTTTGGCTACAGCCAGAGTCACCCATACTACCCTTATCAAGTGTGTCACCCCCAACCTGTCCACTATTTGAGAGTTCAGCGGAATGGATATGCATAGGCATACTGCCTGGGTCATAAGGAAATTCAGGAGATGTGTGAGTTACAACCTTAGTATCAGATTCCACCTCTGCACCCCCTGACTCTGTTCCCATTTATCCACCATCATCATCAGAGCCTACTGAGTTATGTAATACCACAGAAGTAATATATATATATATATATATATATATATATATATATATATATATGTATATATGTTTTCCACACAATTATCCAGATGTCTACACTTTATCAACATAAAAGTCAGTTTATGACCAGCAGTCACCTCTCACTGTGCCCACCATTCATCTGGTGGTGGCTCTGGGCCATCTCAGAAGTATAAAATCTGAGTCAGCAACATGTACATTACATTTCTCTCTAATAACATAAGACATTGAAAAATCAAATATTAAAAATATATTTGTGCTGAAAGTATAACCTGTCTATCTCACAAGTAAATGCTTTCCAAAACTGCCTATGCCAACAGTGAAGTGTAAGAAGTGCACACAGATAAAAATTCCATTTCAGCTGGATATATAAATACCTTTGTAACATTTTACAAACTCTAGCATGCCCTTGAACAATACACATATACCTTAGCAAAAGTAATCCTTCCCTGCATAGAAATAACCTTCAAAGGAATACCAATTTTCTGTTTTGTTCAATACACAAGACTCCTCACCTTCAATTTCCCTAGCTACATGGTTACCTTTTTATACTGTAGATTCAGCCCTCTGAGCAATGAAGATGCAAATGAGATGTGAACTCTTTAGAACTGCTGAATACCAAACTTCTGACATTATTGATCATATATGTGTGTGTGTGTGTGTGTGTGTGTGTGTGTGTGTGTGTGTGTGTGTGTGTGTGAACACACCATTCTTATGTCATACTTTTCTGCCACAAACAAAATACTTTTCAGCACAGGAAGGTTGGCCAACCTTTGCAGCTCAGCCTGCCAACTCTCCTCCAGCTGCAGAACCCACACTCAGCACACTATTGCCTCTGCAACACCTGCACTACCTGGCCCATCCACATTGGGTAGCTTTTCCCCAGCTGCTGGTGCATTGGCTCCCTCTGGGAGTATTGTTGGAGGTGGGTATTACATCACCCAGTAGGAACTGCCAATGATGTTGCGTAATGTACTAGAAACTGCCATTGGTGGCCACCAAAGCTGTCTGAAGTGGTTGCTCCTTGAATGAAAAAAGATTCCCATGTCGGGTGCATTGTGAGCCTCTGGTATGTAGTACACAGTCACACTAACAGAAACAGATGCTCCCAGGTTGCTATGGTAATGGAGACAGAGTGATGATAATGCTTAAATCTGAGGAGCCTGTGAGATGATTTTTGACAATTAAGTTTTTGGTTAAAAAAAAAAATAATATATATATATATATATATATGTGTGTGTGTGTGTGTGTGTGTGTGTGTGTGTGTGTGTGTGTGTGTGTGTGTGTGTGTGTGTGTATGTATATATATATATATATATATATATATATATATATATATATATATATATTTATATAAAATAAAAAGGCAGTTTTAAACCACATGTACACATATTGATGGTCTACCAACACTTCGTTTAGCTCATTAAGTTGATTCTTAATATAAAAAATAATAATAATAATAATAAGTACAATTTTAATATTTTAAGAACAGCTTGGAAACACACCACATAACTAGTGAATGGTAGTTTGGCAAAACTGGATGGGCAGTGTTGCCAGTGCTTGAAGTATTGATATGTGTGTATGTAAGGATAGAAATAAATTATAACAAATAAGAAACTAGAATGGGCTCATAATTTAAAGTCTATGCACTGTATAAACATGCTTGGAAGGACCTAATAATAAGAATAAGCATTACAGCTTGTGGTCTTTCAAATAACAAATAACAGCCAAAAAGAATGCACACAATATTTATGTACTGTATGATTTTAGTAAATCTAGACATAAAATATATAATTGTCATATAAGATGAAGCAGTCTGATGAATGTAGATATTTAAGACAGGTTTTAATAACATGTGCCTGTGTATAATAACACTACTGTCAACTTGTCATAAATGATATACACTACATTGAACATCAATGGGAAGCGTGATGATTTTCCTATATAAGTAAATATGCATAACAAGTCATGCAATTGCTTTAACTTGAATTGTAGTTTTTGTAACCTGTCTTGACCATATATAATACTTAAGTGGTTACCAAGGTAACTAATGCTTTATACATGACATCAAACTGACAAAGTTGTTCAAGAGAAACAATAGAAACCTGAACTTGAAATTCTACAGAATGTAACAATCATATTCTAAACAAATAGTGCTAAATTGGCAATAGACACTCAGTTTAATAACATGGGCTTGTGTATAATAATGCTACTGTTTTAACTTGTCATAAATGACATACACTATATTGAACATCAAGGGGAAGCATGATGATTTTCTCATATAAATAAATGTGCATAACAAGTCATATAATTGCTTTAACTTGAATTGTGATTTTGTAACCCATCTTGACCATACATAATACGTAAGCTGTTACCAAGGTAACTAATGTTTTATACATGACATCAAGCTGACAAAGTTGTTCAAGGGAAACAATAGAAGCCTGAACAAGGAATGTCACAGAATGTAACAATCACATTCTGAACAAATAGTATTAAATTGACAATAATCACTCAGTTTATCCTTTGCTGATTATACAAAATAGAATGTTGCCATTTAACTCTAAAAACTTTCAGTATATGCCATAAAATGGCAATTTATAAATAAGGAAAGGGGATTTGTAATCATTAATCACAATAAGTGACTTTTTTTGTTTTTAACCTATAATTTCACTCATTTTATAATAAGAAATGACATATATGAAAATCCTTATGTGTAGGAAATGGGGGAAGAGGGATGCAATGATAATTAAAATGCACTAACTTTCATCAATGTTCACATAAAATAAACTTGATGCTTTAAGTGCGTTATCAACAAAGTGATTACTTAAATGCTGGCAAACAATGAAATATAACTTCTGATATATCCAGTAAAATACATTGTATTATAAACATTAGGTATAAATATTATTACCATCTATGTATATTAAGCAATAAGTTTTGAAAGACTTCATCAATACGGGTGAATATGTTAAATAACTGTATGCTATAATCTTTTACTGAGGTTTTATATATGATACATCCTACTTTACTATGATTGAATTGCTTGCCATCTATCTTTCATGTAAATATTAATTACTTATACAATAAGTAGACTTTTATATTGTATTAGAATTCTGTCTAATCTACAATAGTACTATATATGTTCAAATTAATATAAATATTGCTTATTACTATTACAAATATTCTCCATATGATAAATCAATTTATGGATCTTAGATGTTCTGGATTGTCAAGGTGTGAGTGATAATCTGATGGACTTAGGTTTATCCATCAGATTAGGAATGATTTTCCTTCCATGGCTAGTGTGGATTTTAGTTTTGTTAACATTTATTAATTTAAATTTGTTATTAAACAAAAACATTTTTAATATGCCTGACCAAAACATTACTTTATTGGTAAACACTCAAAGTATAAAACTGATAATTCCCTTTAAAAGCTCAAACATATACTTTATAGTTATGAGAGAAAAATGTCTAATAGTCACAATAAAACAAAAAATACATAGTCTAAATAACCTAAGATGGCTTTAACTTTATTATCTTTAAATATTAATGGCTTAAACAATCCTAGCAAGAGATTACATTTAGTGAAATATTTAAAACAGAACAAAGCATAAATTGTCTTCTTCAAGAAACTCATTTCAAAACAAATGACAATTACAAATGGAATACTAAGGAATATATGATATTGGTACAATCCACTTATAAGACAAAGACAAAAGGGGTAACAATTTATGGAAAACAAATGTGATTAACCTAGAAATCATTTATAAGTATGAAGATAAATAAGGCCTTATGGCATTAGTAATAGTTAAATATAATAACAGAATATGGACCCTAGCCAATCTATACTGATTCCCAGGCATTGGAACAGGAACTGGTAAAAAAACACTTGGATTTCATTTCTAATAACTATAAAGGCAACTTAATATTAGGAGGAGTTTTTAACTGTATATTTGATATTTCTGAAACTACAAATAAAAGACCACTGCGTACATCTGCTATATCAGATGCTTTAAACAAGTGGGTAGAATCATTTCATCTTGTAGATACTTTCAAATTTAAAGAAAATAAATATTTTTTGTTTTCCCATCGAGATCACAGATTTGATACCCAAACTAGAATAGATAAAATATTTGCTGCCCATGACTTACACTCTAAAATCATTATTTTTTCAATCACTCCATGCCCCTTCTCAGACCTCAATTCACTGATACTAAAACTTCAAAAAGGGAACAAACCATTAATCCTTAACTCCAGAATTCCAACATATATAACTAAAATTAAAGAGTTCAAACCCTGGTTATTTTCTGAATTACAGTTCTTCTCAGATATTAATTACACCACAGATATAAATAAAGTAATGATATGGGACTCATTAAAAGCTAACATATATGGTAAAACCCTAACCTGGTATAAAAAGAAATCAGAGAATGGGATTCCTAATTATTAGATCAATAATTCAAACTTTTATCAATAAAAGCTGAAAAAAATCAAAGTCATTTGGAGATGAAAAAGAAAGTAGAAGTATTAAACAATAAATACAATGAAATTTTAACACATAAAAGTAGCTTAGCTTTAGAAAAAAATAAAAATTAATACCTTGGCCTCTTGTCCCAAATATCTACATAATGTATTCACAAGAATCAAAATACAATCAAAAGCTAATAACATTAAAAGCATCTTCCATGAAAAGAAAGGGAAATATATATATATATATATATATATATATATATATATATATATATATATATATATATATATATATTCACTTTAGAAACTCGTAATACTGAAATACTGAAATTCAGTATTTCAAGCCCATAAAGTGGAATCCTGAAAAAAGCGAAACCACAGAAGTACAAAATTCAAAACCTGGAATACTGGAGGTTTTGAATTTTTGTGCTTCTGAGGTTTTGCTGTGGTTATGGATTCAGGTAAGTGTGTATGTGTTAAGGGTTTTTGGTAGGGTCTGTGGCATGTGTTAGTGTGTTTTGTTGCTGTGATGTGTGTGTGTGAGGACAATGTAGCTTGTGTGGTGGTGTTTTGTGTGTGTTTGAATGTAGTGGAACCTCGGAGTTAGAAAATTTAAGTAGCGGGGTGTGGGGGTGCAGTAGAGAGCTTGTGTTTATTTTGGGGGAGGAAGGTGTATGTGTGTGTGTGTGTGTGTGTGTGTGTGTGTGTGTGTGTGTGTGTGTGTGTGTGTGTAGTAGAAGTGCAAATTTCAAGATGCGAGATTTTGAATTTCACAGTTCTGAGTTGTCATTGTTTTAAGGTTTCAACTTTATAGCCTTGAAATACTGAATTTCGACATTTCAGTATTTTGAGGATATAAAGTGAATCCATAAATGTATATATATATATATATATATATATATATATATATATATATATATATATATCTATATATATGTGTGTGTGTGTGTGTGCGTGTGTGTGTGTGTGTGTGTGTGTGTGTGTGTGTGTGTGTGTATGTGACATTCTTGATGCCTATAGAAATCACTGCATGGAACATTTCCAAAAAGAAAATATACATATCGATCAATTAAATCTAGATGAAAAATGTTCTAATATAAAAAATACCAGAAAAATTAAAACTAGATTAGCAAGCACCCATATCCTACAAAGAAATTACAGATAAAATAAAAGAGGGTAAAAATAATAAAGCTCCAGGTATAGATGGCATAATTATGGAAATATATAAACTTTTTCCCTTCAAAGATACTATCAAACTTACTATCACTCTTCCATAAAATTCTATTAGACATTCCGTCACAAGCTTTAATACCACCCTCTTGGAGATATTCCTTAATCACACCAATCCTAAAATAAAACAAATCCCCAAATCTCTGTACCTCATATAGACCTATATCATTATTAAATAATGATTACAAGATATGTATGACAATATTAACTAACAGAATGAAAATACCACTATCCAAAACAATAAATAATTATCAAACTGGATTTATATGTCATAGACACACACATGACAATATTAAAAGGATAATTTCTCTTATAGATTATGTTAATAAAGAAAATAAAGAAACACTCATAATTGGCTCAGATATATAAAAAGCCTTTGATTCCCTAAATTGGGACTATTTATTCAAAATCCTAATGCTATTTGAATTTCCTGCATCCTTTGTTCATCTCCTAAAGAATATATATATACAAATAATTTAGCGTATACCAAGTTAGGTCCTTTTACCTCTGAATCTATACATATAACAAAAGGCACTAAACAAGGATGTCCCATGTCACCAATTCTATTTGCTCTGGCTATTGAAATATTGGCAGATACAATTTGTAACAATATAAAAATCAAAGGAATAGATTTTTATAAACAATACAGTTCTAAAGTAATGCTATTTGCTGATGACATATTACTAAAAATATCTAATACAAAAGAGACATTAGAAGAATTAGGTATATTAATTGACAAATTTCACATGACTTCAGGACTCCATTTCAATAAATCAAAATCAATTTTTTTATTTTTAAATAAAAAAAGAACTGCAGACTATGGGGGAATCAATCATAGGGAAACAAGAATCTACCTTAAAATATCTAGGAATTGAGTTATGCAAGGATAATAATGAATCAGTCTCAAAAACTACAATAATATCATCAATACAATTAAAATATCTGTGAAAATATGGAACAAAATAATGTTAACATTTGAAGATAGACTATAGTTAATGAAAATGGTTTTACTGCCCAAGATCTTATATATATATATATATATATATATATATATATATATATATATATATATATATATATATATATATATATATATATTTATATCCTTGGCAATACAACTGTGACCAGAAAGGAATATACTTAAAGAAATACATTCATGGCTAATAATTTTTTTATGGTTTCCCAAAAGAAACAGAATAGATTGAATACATCATATTAGACCATAGAAACAGTGAGGATTAAACTTCCCTGATATAGAAAAATATATAAAAGCATCAATATTTCAAACAATGTCAGATTGGATAAGTCCAAATTACTCTGCAAATTGGAAAGAATTGCTCACTGTAATATCAATATATGAATTTCATTTACAAAAAAAAATTTCATATAACAGATAAAAATAATTTGCCATGGCACATATTATGTATTAGTATGCATTATAGCATAACTAAACCCACGAAAACTCATATGATTAATTATTACATTGACTCATTTAGGAAAAGTATTAATGCAAATATAGATTTAAAAATCTGGTTTGATCTTTTAACACCATTTACAGTCACAAAGAACTTTCCACATAAAATATATAGAGAAATTATTAATTCCTGGCAACAGAAAGGATTTGCTTATTGGCTCCAATGTATCAAAGAACTAAAAGTTTTAGATATGCAAGTAATTAAAAACAACATACAAAATTCCACAACAGTTAAGTAGAATAATTAACCATTCTTCATTTACAGAAATACCTAAATTTATGAAATACATATATGAAAGGGTCTATATTATATTATTGCACGCTTAGAAAAGCGAACGATAAATAGCTGACCCCATGTAAGTGAAAGCTTACAATGTCAAAACCTCAGAACAGTGATTTTTTTCCAAGGGGAAAAAAATTGCTGTTCCAAAATAAAAAAAAAAAAAAAAATACTTTAAAACATTACATAATGTGGAGGGCTTCGCCCCCACACCCCCTCTACTTGAATATACCAACTCCAAGATTGCACTACAGTGCCAAAAATGGCAATGTAACGAAAGTGGCCAAGTGAGTTCTTTCCCAGGAAAATAATTTGCTGAAAAGCCATGTCGTTATTTTACCTTTTTGCTCTTGTCAGTTCGATCAAGACACATTCGACAAACGGCACCTGCAATCTGGTAATAGGAACCCATATGAAATCATATATAATGACTTTGAAATGGGAAACAGTATTTCAAAATTTTACAAAATATTGATAAATTATAAAACAACACCCAAAACCTCATATTGAAAATATGTAACAAGAGGGCACTCAATACAGTTAACTAAAGATATTTAAACACATATCTTATTATTGATAAAATATACATCCTTTACACAATACTGGAAAGGTTTCAATTGGAAATGCTTGCACAGAGCATTCTTAACCCCAGACAGAATCAGTAAAATTAGTTCTTCCATAAAAGGAATATGTTGATGTGAGCAAGTACAAATGCAGATTGGAACCACATTTTCTTTGATTGTGTTAAAATTAATCCATTTTGGAATGGTATTACTAATTTTCTATAAGCTTTATTTAATGAATCATTTTATTAAACTAAAGCTCTTGTAGTATTAAATGTGAACGAAGGTCTTCATTTGAATAGGTCAAACATGTAACTAGTATGGACTATACTTGCAATTTCAAGGAAGTGTATAACAAGAAGATGGAATACAAACACAATACAAACTTTGGAAGATGTCTGCAGTCTTCTGAAGACCACAGCATTATTGGAAATTAAAATTAAAGAATTAAGAATTTATCCAAAGCCATTTTATCAACAACCCTTGGGGAAAAGTCTTATCATTGATTGACACTATACAATAATTGATGAGACACTCTGATAATGGATTGGACATACTTATAACATAACTGTAGATATTAAGATCTGTTATAGTGTTAGGCTAATGTAAATAGCATACATAGTTATTTAAGATGTTATGTATAAATACTATGGAATTCATTCAAATGTATTTGAAAAAAAAAGTTTTTGAGAAAAAATAGGGGAAAAAAAAGACTCCCATGTAAAGCAATCTCCCAGGGAACAGATGAAGGGGACAGAGATGAAAGTACTGAGGGTGAGGACTCGATTCTCACTGTTCCCATGCTTGATGGACATTTATCTCTGATGTCCCCTACATATCCCCAATCATGATGTCCCCAACCATTTGTGTCCATTATCATCCCTGTGTCTCTCTTTGTCTCCATGTGCATCCACACTTACCTTACTTACCTGATACTGACATTTCTATATCCCTTCCCCAACATTCCTCTCTTTTTGAAATGCAAAAAAAAAAAAAAAAAATTGCCCCATGGATAGCTCTCCACTTTACATATTTGTCTTTTCGACACACTTGATTTGGTTCAGCTGGCTATACAACATGTTTGTGTTGTTGTCACCATCTGTATTGTGTTGACAGTCCAAATTCATCCAATTTTCTATACATGTTTGCATTACAGTGTTAAACAGGAGGATAGCTATGGTTCTTTCCTAATTCCCTCCTGCAAATTCCTTTATTGCTTCCCCTTTATACTTACCTCTACTTGTCCCCCCCATTTCACCACTTTTCTATGTATCCCATTTTCATACCTTTAATCTGGTCAACAAATAGAATTACATAGTTTTATAGGTTCATAGGTGTGTACTAGGCTAATGGCCCTGGAGCCTTTACAAGCCTAGCACATAGGATTACCCTGGCATCGTGCCACCCAACCTTAGTTCTTAGTGCCTCTGTCGAGCAGAGCCACTGGAGTGATCCCCGAGTTGAATTTTCTATTTCCCATCCACTCATCAAGATTTTTCTTGAAGAGGTCCAATGTGGTGCTCTGCTTGAAATGTATGGGAAGTGTATTCCATAGTATGGGAAGTCTCTGGGTTATGAACCTGTCCCTGCAGCATGTTCTGTTGATTGTGGTAATGAGGTTGAGGTCTCTGGAGTATGTGGTGTGGAGGGATTGGGATTTCTTCAGATGTAGCATTTCTAACAGAGCTGGGTCAGACATGGCTTTGTAAGTCAAGCAGAGGTTGTCTCTAAGTAAGCAATATGAGAAAGAGAATAGTTGGAGTTTTTTGAGTCTGTCCATATAGGACAAGTGTTTAAGGCCTAGGATCCTCTTTTTAAGGTACTTTTGGGGCCTCTCCAGCTGTTGCAGGTGTCTAGTGAGGTTCATGCCAAATGGGGCATTGTACTCAATGATTGACCTAATGAGGGAAGAGTAGAGGGAGACAATGACTTCTTTCTTCCTGGATACAAACCCCTTAGTAATGAGATGTGCCACATAGAAGGAGTTTCTGACCACAGTGGCAATGTGGTGGTCAAAAGAGAGGTTGCTGTCAACCTGTGTTCCCAGATCTCTTATAACGCCTTCTGTGTTCAGTGGACTACCATCAATGTGGTAATTCATGGGAACCGGACTTTTCCCAAGGGGGATGACAACACATTTTTTGCATTGAGCTTAAGGCCATGGTTCTGACACCAGTTGTTGGTGTCACTGAGGTCTTTCTGTAGGATATCAACATCACTTGGGGAGTTAATAATATCTCTCAGCTTGCAATCATCTACGGACTTTGTCAGCCAGAGTCCCTTCATGTTGGCTTGGACTTCAGAGAAGTAGATACCAAACAGGAGAGGACCCAGGACCGAACCCTGTGGGACTGCACTTGTGACTGGTCAGCAGTTTGACTTGGAGTCAGCTACTTTCACACTGTGGGTTCTATCTGTGAGCCAGTTTGCAACCCAACTAGTGATATAGGGGTTGATTCCTAGCTTAGTGAGTTTTTCTATGATTCCTGAGTGGGGAATGGTATCAAAGGCCTTGGCCAGATCAAGGCATGCTGTATGAACCACCTTGCCTTCATCCACAGCTCTGATGACTGACTCATAGAAGTCGACCAAGTTGAGCAGGCATGATCTAACCTTCACAAAACCAAACCGTGTGTGATCCAGAGTTTGGAGATTCCCTATAGCCTTCTTTATTAGGTCCATGATGATGTTTTCCATAGCTTTGCATATCAGACTCGACTGGCTAATGGGGTGATAATTCCTGGGATCTGTAGTCGCTCCTCCTTTGTGGACAGGGATGACTGTAGTAGTGTGCCATTCAGTAAGGACAAAGCCTGAGGTGAGGCTGTGATTGAACAGGGTACACAGGTAAGGTGCCAGTTCACTCTGTAGTTCATGTAGAACACAGCCAGGGATATTGTCATGTCCCATAGAAGCTGTATTCTTGACCTTGGACAGTGCTGTTTTAATCTGTGCAGCAGTAATACAGGGTGCCTGGCAATCTGCTGGTATTGTGATTGGTCCTTTGGGGGGAGAGAGGGGCAAAGTTAGCACCGAATCTGTTGGCCAGTATATTAGCAATATCTGTTGGCTCGGTATAGGAGGTACCATTGTGCAGTAGCTCAGAGCAAATCTTGGTATTGCCATGGGGATTCTTTACATAACTAGAGAAGGCCTTGTGGTTGTCTTTACTATCTGCTGCAATTCTGTTTTCATAGCTAGCTTTAGAGGATTTGATGAGGGATCTCAACCTCTTGTTGAGGCTGATAAGGGAGTTTTTCCAGTCTTGGGACTTCACCTAATTCCGCATCAGTTTCCTCCTTCTGTTGTAGAGTTTGTTTATGGCAAGGAACCACCAGATTGGCCACACATATGTCCAGAAATGGCTTATAATAAAGCCTTCATTTTTTGTCTTCTGCATTTGCACGGAGTTTGGCATCATGCACCAATGCTGAGTGGTACTGGATGGCTCTATTCATCTTATGGCAAAACCTGGTGAGTTTTTGACATATCTGAACTAGTATGGTTACCTTTGCACACTGCCACTTAAAATCAGTATGCTAAAGAAACACAGAGTTAATGCAGAGTAAAGGCAGTACCTTGAAGCATTTACTCTGACAGTTATTTAGAATGCTAAATGTAACAAAATGCAACTTCCTGTATGGAGTGTTGACATAAATCACTTAACTGAAGATTTTTGGCAATAGCTTCAAGGGTTCAGTTCCAGATGCATCTCTCATCATTTCTTAATGTTGTGATATATGTGTATGATATTTAATCACCCATATATTAAAATTTGCTACAGTTATGATTTCTCTGAGAGATATATTGATTACTGCCCAAAAATGAGTCCCTGAACTGACATCCATCTCCACTGCTGTCACATATTTATCTAACCTCGTTCTGCTGTTATAATCTTCTTGTCCTTCTCCTAAGCCTTCTCTACCCTTATGTCAGTCACTTTATGCTACACAGCATGTAGCATTAATAATAATAATAACCGACAAAATAAATGACTATTAATGTATCATTAATCAAAACACTGCCTGGTGTAGGTTTCTCTCTCCTTGTACTCATCTCATCACTGCTACTCCTCTGTACGTGTGCATATCTATTCGGTTGATGGATGGTGTCTGCACACTGACTTGACTGTGCTGATGGATAATGTTAACATGTTACCTTAAGTCAATAGTTTATCAGTGCTCTTGTACTGTAGAATGTTTGAAAATCATCTGTAGGATTCTGCTGTGACATGTTCAGGTGATGGTAGATGAAATCTTCATCTATTGTGATGTGGAAACTCTCCTTACTGTGACAAGGCATACTGTACACAATTTTCAGGATATATGGCCATACACAAATAGTTAGCATATCTCCTGTGTCATACTAATCATTTCAAAAGATATACCACCCCTTGTAATTTATAAAAAGCTGTACACAATTAAATGGTGATTTCCTGTGATGCCTGCAAAGCAGCTAATAGTTGTACTGTAGAGAGCTAAACATTAATGATAAAAAATGTGGCAGGCACATCATTTATTGTAGTCATTGTTTGTCACATTTGTAGTCATGATCACGTTTACTTACTTAATGCCACCCTAGCACCATCTGTAAAAAAGAGAATGATCTACTCTGACCAGGAGCTCACTCCTTTTATATCTGGTGTCATAGGGAGTGCTAGGCACCAGATGTATTTTTTAAACTCACTTGAAAAACACCAATCAGAATCTAGAAGTAGGAGTCTCCAAATAACAAATGGAGTTACACAGATGAAAAACAATTAAATAAGTCACCATTATAAAAACTGTAAGTTATACAGAAATAAAAAATGTTAAGTGTTTTCATCCTACACAAATGCAACGTTGGATTTCATCAGAACAAAATTCAAAATGGAGGGAGTGTTTAAATAGGAGAAGCTCACAAAAGGGAGGCTAAATTTAAAGTTGTAAAGACCCAAATTCAAGCTTACATAGAAGGTATAGTGCCATCACAAAAGAACAACATGTAAAGCTATTGCTTTGAGCTCTAAGTAAACAGTTTTTTGTAGTACATTTAAATAGAAAATACATAACATAGCATTCAAATTGAAAAGTGTATGTATTAATAAATAAATATGAATTTAAATCAATCTAACACTTGAATATATAGAAATGTATTACCCATGTTTTACTACTTTCTCAAATAAAAAATGTTGTATATAAAGCATTGTCAATTCGGTACCCAAATAAAATAGAACAAAATACTGCTCTACAAAATTCTACTCAAAGTGTGGCTGCTCTTAATTTTAAAACTGGGTGTCTTGAAATGTACTCATTGATACCAGGGACAGAACATGCATCCAGTCTAACTTGCCAATAAAACTCCTGGAACTCTAAAACAGTTTCCCCAACACTGCCTCTTGGGTTTAGAATAACTGTATCAAGAATTCCAAAAACAAATTTGTTGAATGTGGACACAAGACAGAATGTTTAAAAAAAGCATTTTTTGAGTTTTTAGTACATATGTCATAGAAATCTTTGTAAATCCTTCTTTTAATTACATTTGGTGTTTAAACATAGAAGGCAGAGCAAGAGGTCCATGTGGCAAGATAAATTACTCTACTGGTGTTGCAGCCACTATGCTTTAACTGGACTTTGTCCTTCAGAGTGTTGCCCAAAATTATATGATCCCTTCCAGAAAATAAGAGCAATAGGGGCAGCATCCACATTTGGTAGTACCCTTGCTGTTACCATAAAATGCATCATGCAAAGGTGTTGACCTTTCTAATAGATTTTTAATGTTGTGTCTGGTCTTGAAGACCAAAAGGGGAAGGGATTTCTCCCCCAGGTATCTGAAAATGTCAGTGTTTCTTTTAAAGATGCTCCAGTTTTTATGTATAATCCTTGAAATGGTTTTGAAACGTCCTTGAAATTAAGACAACTGCCTCTTCCAGGTAGGGGATCTGGCTTCCCCTGGGGTACCTTGTATGTTTGGATCATCCAACGGATTCCCAAATATGAGTTTAAACACGGAGATCCTAAACTGAGTGACCTCCTTGGTCACCTTTTCTAAAAACATACTGAGATACCCATGGTCCAAAAACATAATTTTTAAATGTTTGATCTCATGGAAAAAAAGTTTGTCGTCTGAGATCATATGTGACAACCTGACCATTTGACCTTTCACCAAGCCTGCCTTTTGTTTATGGGAGTGAAAACTGTTGTAACAGATAATAATTACAGACAGCTTGCGATAAATATTTGAGGTAAATTCTCCATCCTTATACTGAATGGTAACAGCTAAATAGTTAACGGTATTCACTTTATATGTGTGGTGAATGCAAAAATTTGTAGTTGCGTTCAAATGCTCCACAAATTGATCTACCATGTCTGGCTGCCCTTTCCATAAAATAAACATATCATAAAGGTAACAAAGATATACTTGACAAAAATGGAAAAATATTTTGTTATTAAATACAAACTGGGTTTCCCATTGGTACAGCACTAAGTTGACAAAAGTGGAAGCACATGCAACACCCATGGCCACACCTCAAATATGTTTATAACATTCCCTTTCAAAGAATAAGAAGTTGTTATCCAAGATGAGATCCATAAAGTCTGTCAAAATATGAATATCCTTGCCTGTCAAGAAAAGAGAAGTAGAAGGACTTCCCTGAAAAAGTCCAAACCAAGGTCTCGTGGTATATAGGTGAAGAAGTCAATAACATCAATAGTGAGAAAACCCACGTGTTCACTACCATGTAAACTGTAGAATTTACTAAGGAAGTCCCATGAGTCCCTTAGTAAATGTGGGTATTAGAACAAAATGGGTTGTAAAATACAATCAACATATATGGAGAGTGGATAGGTTTTGAACTGCTGTGTCACAACAATAGGTCTTAAGGGTGGGTCTGTGATACTTTTATGCACTTTCAGTATCCTGAATATGGTCGGTATCAAGGGGTTGGGATTACAAGAAAGTTGCAGACATTCACCAAAAATCAATCCTTGTAAAAGCATATCTTGTAAGTGTAAGTCAATTCTCCGGAATGAAATATTAATTTCATTATGGGAGACTTGCAAATAAGTGCTTGGGTGCTGGATTAGTGAAAACATTTTGCTGATGTAGTCAGTACTGATTAAAATTACCATTCCACCATGTTTATCAGGTTTCATGACCCTGATTGACCTGATATTTTGAAGGAGTAAGAAGTGTTTTTTCCCCCATAGAAAGGTTCCAAGAAGGGGAGTGACTAGACTTTTTGTGAAGTTCATATAGATCCAATTCGCATACCTTGTCAAATGTCTGTACCAACGCATGTAGCAGGGCTGTAAAAGTGGTTTTCTTTTTGAATATGACTAGATGTTACTTGTCACTGTTAGACTTGTCTCTAAACAAAATGGCCAGATTCAATTTCCGAGTATAAATCTTTAACTCGGTGATGGTGTCCACCAAGTCAGACTTTTGACTTGGAACAAAAGTGAAACCTTTTATAAATAAAGAAAAATGGTCCACAGAAATTTCAAGACAACTAATTGAAAACCTTATAACCACAGTATTCAAACACAATACCATAGCGGGAACAGGTGACCATGCTGTCCCCAAATATATTACACCTTAGTTCCTCTGTCTGAATCTGTTGCTGTATTGCTTCTTCCCCAGTGGTTGTTCTGAGTGAGTGGGACCCCTGTTTTGGCTGGCAATTCTCTTGGACCTCCTCAACAAAGGGGGAATGCTAAATGGTTATAAATGCTCTGAAGTTCACCTTGGGGGTGCCCTTCATTGGAATGTAACTCAAAACTGTCAAGGTCCATTTCTATCCTTCCATTTCCTTGGTTGGTGTTGACCACTTCTTGGGGACCTGAAGTTAAATTATTCATGCTACCTTTATGGTTGTATGCAGTTTTGTTTGGGTTCCTTTCAAACAGTTGAACTTTTACAAGTTCAAACCACATATGTTTGAGACCATAAGTTCAAATTTGTAAAAGTTTGAGCGTTTGAATGGAAATCTCCATAAGCAGAGGTTTCAATTTTGTTCAATGGGTTGCAGTCTCAGAGTTGGTATATTTAAGTAGTGGGGTGTGTGGGGAGTGCAGGGTGGCTTGCCCCTGCTTAAAACAGTTTATTTTGTTTTCCATTTTTTTTTTAACCATAGTCGAAGTTTTGTAACTTCGAACATAATGGTTCAAACATTACATGTTCTAACCAAGAACCACAGAAATCAGCAAACAAAGAAGAAAAAGCTTCTTGTAAACCAAAGGATGTCACCAAACACAGCAGGTTCACAAAAGGATATTTTATTGAGAGCTTTCGTCTCGCTTATATTCTGACGAAGTCTTTTGATATAAGTGAGACGAAAGCACTAAATAAAATATCCTTTTGGGAACCTGCTGTGTTTGGTGACATCCTTTGGTTTACAAGTTTCTTTTTCATCATTACATGTTCAAAGTTTTAAGACTTCGACTATGTGATATAGACCTGTTTTTTCATACTGTTTTAAATCCCTTAGGATTTCCTTATATTTTCTGTGCTTTACCTGTTCCATTTGCTTGTCAAGTTAAAAAAAAAGTGCATCATACTGAAAACACTTTTCAGGATATATGGCCATATACAAATAGTATTGGTGCTGAGTCATAATAATCATTTCAAAAGACATACCACCCTCGTAATTTCTAAAAAGCTGTACACACAATTAAATTGTGATTTGCATTGAGACCTGCCATCATTCATACAAATCAGTTTCTAGGTGATACGCTATGTAAACAGGTGTTTGGCATATCTTATTATGGTTATTATCCAGTTATCCTCCATCTCATCAAAAGGCATTCATAACCACAAAACAACTGAAGGGACATGCTCTTCACTGAAGATATGCTTACTCAGACTCATGTCTGCCCAGCAGTCATGCACTTGCAAATGATATCTCCATAACTGGTCCACTGTCAAGTGCACTACAGAAATAAAGAGAACAACTGCATTGTTATATTTGTTATGGTGTTATTCTCACACTAGGCATTGGTCATCAGTGATCAGGTCACATTGATATTTTCAGAAAAATCTAGTACTGTGGATATCAATTCATCAGACTATGAACACACATACCTCAACACTTGCAGTTCTTCTGTTTCCAGAGAGAGAGAGAGTGTGTGTGTGTGTGTGTGTGTGTGTGTGTGTGTGTGTGTGTGTGTGTGTGTGTGTGTGTGTGTGTGTGTGCGAAGCAAGATGATGAGAAACAGGTAAGTGTATATCTAAGTTCTGCAACATGCATTCATGACAGTTTATTTCACCTAGGTTACCAGGATGCCTTTAAATGTATTTTTGCACAATGTAATCACAAAAGGAAATGTGAAGTCTGGCCTTTGTACACAAGTCGAATAACACTATATGTTACCTGCAACATTATGATGATGTCATCCTCCATAAAGACTATGTCAATGATAGTTTCAGACTTCTGTGATAGTACAAATATTAAGTACTGTGTTCTCCAGCTAGACTAACTAGTTAGGTAGTGGTTTTAATTGCACAACAGTCAACTTAGGTGTGTGCATAGTCAGAAGAGCATGAGTCTATGTCTTAATGTCCTCACTCAAGTCTCATTCAGAACAAAATTTTACAGTGGTACATGACTACATAGGAATTTCATGCAGCCCCTCCCAACTTCTTCTCACCATACACTGATGATGTCATCTGCTATAAAGTGTTCTCTGGCAATGTAAAAATCAGACTTGTGCCATGGTGCTACCATCAAGTGCTGTGGTCTCTAGCTTGTGAAACTAAGTAGGTTGGTATGAGTTCTAATCTCACTGCAGTTGCCTCTCACTTTGGAGACAGTTTTTAAATACCATGTGAGACACTGCTACCAACATATTCTTACCATGCACTGATTATGTCATGTACTATAAAGTGTCCCCTGACAGTATGAAAGTGAAACTTGTGTTGTGGCTAACTAGCTTTAAGTGCTGTGTTCTACTTATTTAACTAGGTAGGTAGAGTTCAAAGATCACCATAGTCAATCTGTGTGTGTGTGTTCTCTCACCTCTTATTCTGGTGACATGTTTTGAGCAGCATATGAGACACTCCTACCAACATCTTCTCACCAGACACTGATGATGTCATCTGCTGTAAAATATTCTCTTACACTGTAAAAATCAGACTTGTGCTGTAGTATTAGCATTAAGTACTGTGTTCTCCACCTTATGTAACAAAGTAGGTAGGAGTTCTAATCTCACTGCAATCAACACGTGTGTGTGTGTGTGTGTGTGTGTGTGTGTGTGTGTGTGTGTGTGTGTGTGTGTGTGTGTGTGTGTGTGTGTGTGTGTGTGTGTATGTGTGAGTGTGTGTGTGTTTAGTCAATTATCATTCTGGAGACAATATTTGAGCAAGTGAGACACTTCTACCAACATATCTTCTCAACATATATTGATAAAGTCATCTGGTATAAAGTGTTCTCTGACAATAAAATAGTCTAAATTGTGCTGTGGTGCTATTGTTAAGTAATGTATTCTCTAGTTGGCTTAAATAAATAAGAAGGGGTTCCAATCTCATTGCAGTGAGCGTAAGCGTGTCTGTGTTTATTCAGCTATCAGTCTGGAGACAATTTTCGAAAAGCTTGTGAGTCCAGAGCTATGTTAGTAACTCCTCCAGACATCATCTTCTCAACATATAGTGATTATGTGACCTCCTATATAATTCACTCTGACAGTATTACACTAAGACATTTCTGTTGGCATGAGCATCAACTACTGTGTAGCTAGACAGTTTAGGGTTTTAATCTTATAGCAGACAAGGTGTGTGTGTGTGCTCATTCAAATATGAGTGTGGATACAATTTTACACTAAGATGTGATTCCTCATCTATGTCAGAGACTCTCCCCAATATCTTCTTTTCATATAATGATGATGTCATCCTCTATAAAGTGCATTGTGACACTGTTAAAGTCTGACAGCTGTGGCGGTGCTACTGTTACATTGCAATGGAATCCAATGTATATGCCTACTCAGGTATAATGTTCAAATTTGGCCTCAGTCAACTGCTATGTGAATGGTTGGTGGTATATTATGGTCATAATATGATCCTTTGAATCTCTTTTTATTTGACTCCCACTCAGGAGAAGCTTTAACATACCCCCATGAATCCAACATCCCCTTTTCCCCTCTGTCCACATACCATACTTTCTGTAGAACACTGGAGGATGTCAAAGATGCATATATACATCGTGAAGCACAGCCCTTCCATGGCCCTCTGCAAGCCATTTCCAGACCACTTGATGTGTGATTGTTAATTCTATCATGGGGTGGTGATCATGTCACATATGTGACGAGGTAGTATCTAACACAGTCACATCCATACACACATATGCATGTACCCCTACTATCGTGCATTATATATATATATATATATATATATATATATATATATAGTGATTTTTGTTTAAATGGTATAATTATGGCTCATATTTTATTTGATGTTGGCCATTAGCCTAGTAATATCCTATGACCCTATGAAGATTGCATGTGTCAATGTTGCTATCATCCATATGTGCTATGTGTGGGTGTATGGTAGCCCTATAACACTCTATTTCAATCTGTGATTTGAGATAATGTATTGATGGCCACTGCTGCCTTTTGATTACATGTTCCTTCCCTAACAGTTGCAGTAATATGCCTCCTGAGGACTGTTGATGATGCTCTATATATATATATATATATATATATTTATATATATATATATATATATATATATATATATATATATATATTTATATGATATATATATATATATATATATATATATATATATATATATATATATACTGTTGCCATAGTAAAGCATGCGTTCTTGTAGTGAATTATATTAACATTCTACACATTTCTCATTCAACCATCACAGTGATAATTTCTTTATGGCACATGTGTGCATGTGTATACATACCATCATGAAATGTTATGTGACATACAGCAATAACACATCATACTGATTATATGGGCAGATATGCCTTGTTTCATCTACATATTTCAGTGCTGTTATATATACAAACATATAATCAGCTCAGATTCACTTGCAACCTCAGGGATTTCATTATATGCACAATTGTGTTGTTATTCACAAGGAATATTCAGGTGTTGCCCAGCAGCATGGTGTGACTATCAGCATTGGTGTCAGTAACTGTTCTGCATGAACCACATCCACCTCATTTGTAATGTGTCCATATATGGTATCAGAGCACTCACACACACATTTCCAATAAACTTATAGGCATATGATGTGCAAGTGATATAACAACTTGAGTTGTATGACTGTGTTAACATTTCCACTGTGTGGCATATGATGCATACCCAAGGCTGTATTTGGAGGTGTTGTCACAAATCTTTTTTAAGTAAGCATGAAATCTTAATGGGAATACACAGATATGCACACAGATGGTTGTGGATGGCACCACATGTAGTCAGCCAGAGGCACTAAACAACCTGCTAGGTGACAGGATTCATGTCCCACTGGTTGTTACCCTAAGTACACATGCAAACATTACTCAGCATATTTTCTCAAGAGCTTGGGTCATCTGTGCACTCACTAAGGCTGAAAACATGGTATCAATGGGCCCTAATGATATCCCATGTTGTCTTATCAATAAATTAAAACATGACATAGCAGACACAGTTGTATCCCTACTTAACTTCCAGACAGGCTATTTTCTGGTACAATGGTGGACAGCAACATTCATCTGCCTGAACAAGGGGGGACCATCACCTGATACTGCGAATTATAGACCCATACGTTTGTCTAGCCTCATCTGTAAGCTAATGGAAAGAATCATCACAGACCTTATCAACACGGATATAGTTAATCTCCCAACTGTGTAACCAACCCATTTTTAATTTAAGGCTAGGTCATGTCTGATAAATCTGGTTGACTTCTTTGAGAAGGTCACTAAGGCCATGGATGTGGGAAAGAATGTGCCTCCCATAACTTGACCTGGTCAAGGCATTTGACACAATTCCACACAAAGGTATTACAGAGAAACACTCTCAACTCCCCATAAACCACTACATCATCAGATGTGTAGCCCAAAGGATCATCAACCAGACACACACCGTCACAGTGTTTGAATTCACTTGTAGCAAAAGGTCAGTGAGCTGTGCAGTACCATAGGGTTCTGTACTAGGCTGCATCCTGTTTGGTATTTAATTCACAGACGTCAAGGCAAACTTAGACAGCCTTTGTCCAACAAACTTTGCAGATGACTGTAAATTGTGGACAATCCTTGAATCCAGTAATGGTATTGATATACTGAAGGAGGTATTAATGCACACAAATGATTAGTGCCAGAGCCATGGAGAAACACTAAATGGCCAACAAAGCGTAATTATTCCCATTTGTAAAGCAAATACCCAAGTTGACTACAATATAGACTGCACAACCATATGAGTAGACCTGCTGGTATGTGATCTGGCTACTCATATAGATAGTAATTATGTTTGACCACCATGTTTCCACAGCGGTGACAAATCCTTCATATGTGGCACAACTCAAAAATATAGGCACATCATACAGATCAAAGCACTTTATAATTCCATTGTACTCAGCCCTCATCACAACAATTGACAACAATGTACCCTTTTCCATGTAACTCACCACACATCTGCAATAGCTGGGCCAATGCCACCGTTTTTGCACCTGGAAGATATAGGGTATAGCAGACAAGTCCTACAGGGAAAGGTTTAAAGCCATATCAGTGTATTCTGTGACCTACAGAAAAATAAGGGATGACGTGTGTCTGTCATACAGGGCAGTCACCACTCTGGCCCTTATAGAAATGCTACACATTAGTAAAGCAAACTGCACAAGAGTCACTCATTCCAAGGATTAACCTAGCCGCTGACATAATAAATCAGGTTGGAGAGATAGAAACATTTCTCAGACACTACCCCTTCTCTGGAACAGTCTTTCCATTCATGTAAAGCAAAGGCCTTTCCTCACCATATTCAAGTTTAACTTACATCAATGGATGGTTAATCATAGCTGCACTCCTGGTGTTATGTCCACATCCCTCATAGATAGAGGCAATTGCTTTTAGATAAAATAGCATAGGCTCATAATTGTGTGAACTTTGTTCACCTAGCTATTTAAAATTATAAAACTTATGCTAAATATGGCTAGGATTTTATGTGATCTTGAAACATTAGCTTAGTACGCTCCTATGAACCTATGAACCTATGAAGTCTAATTGTATATTAGGTACTGTAGTGTGACTGTACAGAGTCATGGACATTACAGTACCTCACATCAGTATTACCACTTGATAGTTTGCAGAAGCACATATGCGTGCATGTCAGGATTTCATGGTAGTATAACATTTTCACGAGCTATGTCAGGGGGACAGTGGTTGTGTGGCATGTGTCTTGAGGTTTAACATGTGCTTATAGAGAGTGCTCCATGTATTATTTGGTATGTGCACAATATCACAGCAACAGATTCCTCTTTCATTGATGCTAGACTTTGTACTGCTGTAGTTTCTGTGCAAATGGGGATAGTTGATGTATTGCTATCTGTCTATGTACTTCTGTAACATTTAATATAATGCATCACTTCTTAATACACACATCAGTTGCAGATGCTTCAGACAATATCCATCATTATTACATGTCGCAGATGCATGCAATACACAGCCGTGTGGAGGGAATACACTCACAATAGTGTGTTGTTTGTAAGTGTTGTTATCTTTATTGCGGATATCAGTGTCAGCCAGGAATGCTGTAGTCAAGTGTATTATATTGGGCACAGTGAGCTTGCACACATCTTGTCACCCATACAAGACTATTCTTTGGCATGCATACCTATTAAGAATTGACCGTGCAGACTTCCCTTCAAGGTGTTGTACAAGATGCATGTGTAATACGTCTTTCTGTGTTGCACCCAGTAAATATACAGTTCAGTGACAGCATTGATGGCATGGGTTTGATTCTTGAAGGTGTGGCTTCTGGCTTATATGTCATGCAAACCTCTCAACTGGCCAGCATTGCCCCTGAATTCAACTCCAGGTTTAACATGGTCCAACTTGAACCCCAACAAAGACAGTTTATTTTTTGCAAAAGGGGTGGTGAATCCCTCTTATAGAATATGGGCAATCATTACATTTGTACACATCAGTTCCTGCAGAACATGTATAATAACTTAAACTCACATATTCTGGCAATGTCACAGATTAATGGTGTTAATATTTTAAAATTGTTCCTGATTGTGCCTGCTTCTGTCAACAGTTGTCAACGAGTCTGTTACTATATGTCCATGATTGATTGCTGGGTATGCTGACATTTCAGTGTTATTCAAGCAAGGCATTTTGCTGATAAACACAGCATGTGAATCCTTGCTAAATGCCTTCTCCAGTAAGCCTGTCAGTGATGTTTATATCACAACCATACATCTCCATTAATGTGTAACCTTGTGTGACAGTCTCATATATACTATCATGTGTGATGATATAAATATACTGCACAGGAGGTGTAAGCAGCAGTACATTCTGTGCTATCTATATATGTTCTTAATGTTATGCTAATGACTTGTCTTGGACATGTACATACATTGACATATCCTGTCTTGGGTACATTGCGATATTTTACAAGGCCTCTCCTCTTTCTGCACTTCTGTCATTCATGTCTGTGGACATTTTACTCAGGACACTTTTCCTGCATAGTGTATTTATGTTTCATTGTACTTGACCTTGCTGTTCATGCCACTATCTATTATTTCAGACTGCAAATAATTGCTGTAATGTACAGTGCACTGAGTACACTTTTCTATAATGTGTTAATACTGCAATTATTGCAGTATTTTCACCACTGGTAGTCATTGTAGCTGTGCAATCTCGCAGAGCAGGTTTGCCTGTAGACAAACTTGTATGCATCTTCTTTCTGTGTTTGTGCTGCTCTGTATGGTTTCCAGGACAGCAACACTGTTATGTCGCTTGTATTCGTGTAAGCATGATGAACAGCATTCGTGTGCAATTAGCACTGCTGCTCATGACACTAACATGTAAACTCTGTGTAGGCTTCACGCAAAGTCTACACAGAGTTTGTTGAATCCCTGGGGCTATGTAATTAGTGTAGAATAAAAATGTTTACTCAGATATGTACTCTGTGGATTGGAGTTATTCATTTCCAAAAAGACAATCTGAGAAAGAAAACTTGAAAACTGCAGTAGAATAAAAGAACTTAAAGTCAATTCCTTGTCCCAAAAAAAGAAAGTAAAATCTTAATAATACGAAAATGCATGTTTATGAACATAGTAAATAGATATTTGTAATCATTCTCCATAGTTAATATCATTTTTATTAACATTGTTTTAAACATGTAATAACCCCCTTAATGAATATCAGAGACAACAGCAACAAAACCGTATTTATTTAAATGTTTTATTTTTTTATTGATAGTTGAGTTTTTCACAGCTAAAATCCTTCAATAAACATATATGAGTTTACTCTACCAACAGCAAATAGAATATGCTAATTAGATTTCGTTTTTTGGAAATGCTTCAAGGAACTATTGAATATTCTGAATATCATTATAGCCTGTTTAATTATTCATAAAGGTATTTTTAATATATTGTCTTTTTTATTTGAATTATAAAAACATAATTGTAAGAACTAGTGGAATTGCATCTAAAGTTTGCTGTTGAGATAGGACCTCAACTTTCCTGCTTTGCCCTTAGTACGGTAATACAACTAAAATGCATGGGGTTGGGATGATGATTAAAACATAACTATTTTAGTTTTGTTCTGTTCTATAGTGTACCTCGACGTACAGAATCCATCCATCCATGACCACTTTTTCCCATTTTTGCACATGGGGTTGGAGTGTCACTTCAGCAGTAACAATCATCTAGATCCAAGGTTTACACCACCAAGATTAACCCAGCTTTGGTAGTTCTTCCATACCACACACTTATGGCCAATTTACAGTGTCCAGTCTGAATCCTGAATGTCTTTGGAGTGTGGGAAGAAACCACAGCACCCAGAGGAAGCGTATGTGAACACAGGGTGTATAAGCAGCGTCTGCAAAGAAAGTGCCTCAACTGAGAATCATACCAAGGAACATCTTGCTGTGAAGCAACATTATCCTCTGCACCACTGTGCTGCCCACCTCGGTGTATAGCATTATTGGGGAGAAAAAAAAAACAAAACTACTACTTTTCTCTGCTAAAACAGTCTCACAAAGCAGAACTCTTGTCAGAACCATTTTATTAATTAACATCCTGATTGAACATGTCACTAACACCAAACTCTTAAGAGTCCCCATTGATGACAACAAGAAATTTGACCTACACTTCCAAATTGTTATTGAAAAAATAGCTCCAAATGCTAGGCCTCTTATATAGAACAAAACCCTACCTCACAGAACGAGAGAAACCATAGCTAAAGCTTACCTCCTTCCTACCCTACTCTAGTGTATGCCTCCCACTGTTTACTAACCTACAAACCTCTGCCCAATCAAAGCTGGAAGAATACTATAATAAAATAACATACTTTGCTGCAAATCACCCCTTTAGAACTCATCACCATTCCGACTTTAAATAACTAAATTGGACTGAACTATCACATTGCTTCCATTATAGTCAGCTACTTCTAGCTCATTCTATAATATACTCCCTTGATATGTATCCAGCATGCTTCAACACTTCTACCTTACCAAATCTTTTTTCTCTGTCACTATAGCCCAAAATGCAAAGGCAGCCTTGTTATGCTGAAGCACTGCAGCTACCCTCTGGAATACCCTCCAACATGTTCTCAGGCTTTGTGAAAACCAGTAGGCATTCACAGAGAACACCTCTCAACATCCTGTCTCTCCAGCTATACATCTCCAGGATAAGAATAACATCTCTTCTTTCTTATAGGTTCATAGGTTCATAGGTAGGTACTAGGCTATTGGTCCTAGGGCCTATATAAGCCTAGCCAAAAAGGTTCCCTGGCTTTTGCCACCTCTTCTACTATACTGCTGGTCTCCTCTACTCTGTTATCAACTATCATTCTGTCAACCAGCTCCACCTTCTATCTATGCATCTCATAACTCTCTTTTACCAGTCTGTTAAAGTTCACAACTAAACAACAAAGAGTTTTAGCTTTTAGTCTCAGTCAAGAATAAAACATCAGGATGTGCAAAGTACTTGTTTATTCCATAAACAGTGCTGGGAGACTGCCTACTTAAATTTTCAGATCAGTCTCCAAGAACAAAGAAAACCTTAATTTTTTATACCTTTTCTTATCAATTTCATGCATGCCGAACTCTGATGTTACATAGCTTTTAACAAATAATACAATTTTAAATATTTCATGTCCTCATGATCCTTGATTAGAGCTTCACATGAACACTTGACAAATATGCCTTTTTAAAACATAGACTACCTGTGCTTAAGATTTATTGGCCTGTAACTTTGTAACATAAGGTACCAATCCACACTGTCTCACAGACATCTTTGCAGAGACTCATCCCCCATCCTGAAAAGGCTAGAGAGTACTGCTGAATAATCTGGTTCCCATGGATACCTGACACAATTCACTAATTTTTCAAACACAAACATAGCATAACATCCCTTAACTCCTTCAGCAATTACTTTGCCTTTGACTATCTGTCAGTACCAACAGAGAGAGAATGCAATTGTAAAACACTTGAAATATAAAGCTACTACTTATGCAAAACCATATCTTGCACAATCATGCATCTGTTTTTCATTTTTCTTTTGACATAAACACATTATAAACAGTTTATGTGACTCAGTTGGGAAGAAACTATAGGTTAATATGCATTTTGTGAAGAATAAACATGAGACATGATAACCTTCCATAACAGTCCTCCCTCTGATACTATGAGTGTCATCCACAAGTATATTTTAATTCCTCTTAATTTGATAAAATATGCTTCGGCATCATAATATTTATTATCTTCAATAATTTGTTCATTATTAGATGCTTTTAAGAGGCATTGGATGTGCAAGTGAGATTAATGATTTTGTAATCATGGCCATTAGAATAGAAAATATTAAAAATCTAAAAGAATAATACCAACTATTGTAATGCCACCTTGTAATATACTAGTTCCCAGGTTACCAAATGCAATGCCCAACCATCCAAAAAGTGTCCACTGTTTAGCTATACTGTCCAGATCCTTGGCTCTTTGCTCCATGAAACTGGCTAACTTTTCTTGTTCATCATGATAGTCACTAATATAGGAACAGCAACTACTTCCTATTAGGGCACATGCTTCCCCCCCCAGCTGTTAGCATTAAGTAGAGTGCCAGCTGATTTTGTAACACCACAGTTTGGATTTCAGTCATTTCTTGATTTGCCATCCTGATGCAATGTGAAGTATGGTTTACAACCTCCTGAAAAAATTGTACAAGCATGGTGATTTTGAGCATTGCCCAGGAGTAAAGACTAAAAATATTTGCTCTGCTCATGAATTGCCCATTTATATTTCAGTCTGCCTGCTGTAGGGTTCATAAAATGTTAAGTAGCAGGAGTGATCTAGCCTATGAAACAACATCCAGACCAGTTTGGAGGAAACCATGGGTAGGCTGATCACTGCAAATTTAGTAACAATCCTCTATATGCCCAGGCCATGCCCCCAGTCATAGGTTTTTAATTATAAATAGTTCAACACACTTTTATGTCTAGTACCATTGCACCTGCTGGTTCCCACTGGTACATTCCCATTTCTGGCATAACAAGTGTCTCCACAATTTTTGGTTGCAACCTAAAGAGATAACAACCTTTAAAAAGTCAGTCACATTATGCCAAGTTAGATTAATGTCACTAAATTATTTTTCAAACGTCACTTGGAATGCAGAGATTGGAATCATGGGTATCCCTGCCTTAGAATGATACAGTATATGCAAACACACCCAAAAGTTTGTCACATTTAAGTCCACAGCATACTGTCGAAGAACCAACAGGAAACTATTCTCTTGACAAGTTTATAAAAGGAAACAGCAACAAAAACAAAGTAGCAGTACCTGTTTTCACTGGATTCATCATGGACTGTCATCTGAGTTGATTTTCACTTTTAATCTTTCACTGGGGCAGATGATTCATCCATCACACTTTGATCTTCCTTTGCCGACAAAGATGATTCATCTGGGGCTTCCACACAACTCTTTGTACAATGTGATGATTGAATCCAGGTTGGTAGTCCTGCCCAGCAGATTGCAGTTAAGGTGGTAAACGGGAACTGGAATGGGCCATTTCACTTCATACTCAGTTCATTCTCCGGAAAGTTTTAACATAATCCCTATCACCAGGCTGCAGTTGGTGACACGGCTGGCCAGGAGGTTGAGGAAGAGCCTCTGTAAAGTTCTATGGTACTGCTGCAAAAAATGAAAAAAGTGTTTGCAATTAGACAATATAACATCATCCATTAGAGTTAATTCTTTATTTGACAGAGGGAGAGTAGCTAGAAGGGCCATGGGTCTCCCCATTAATATTTCATAGGCCCAGAATCTCCCTATAGTATTCAATGTACTCCTCATATGCATCTGTGCTAAGAGAAGTGCCTCTGGCCATTTAAGGTTTGCCTCAGCACAAATCTCTGAAATCTTATTTTTAAGGGGCTTATTGACCCTCTGTACTAATCCAGATGACTGTGGATGGTTGGGTCAGTGAAAACTCAACTTAGTATTAAAAATCTTGCACAGCTCTCTGGTCATGGAATTATTAAAATGTGTTCCCTGATCACTATTTATAGCACAAGGTACTGCAAATCTAGTTATAAAGTCAAAAAGTAATTTCTTAACAAGTGTAACAGAATCTGCCTGATGACATGGGTAAGCTTCCACCCATGCAGAAAACATGCATACCAACACCAATAAAAATTGTAAAGTATGGACCTTTGGCATCGGGACAAAGTCCAGCTGCACAGGAACAAAAGGTCCTAAAGGTGGTGTTAGCAGAGAGAATAGGATTATTACAAGGGCTTTTAGCTGGCACTATTATTCCTTGTTGTAGCTAGGACTGAATTACAGGTTTGATTCCCAGATCTGCTTCTGGTTTCAGTGGATATTGCAGATCTCTAGGTAGAGGTTTAGATGGATTCAATTTTAGTTTTACTGGTTCTGCAGATTTTAATATACCTACTTCATTAGCATGTTTAGCCCATAAATTAGCAGGTATCTGCTGCAGCAGTTTTTCACCTGTCTGTATGCATTCAACATGCTGTTCCTCAGCTTCTGCTAAGACTCCTAAAACTTGCCCCTCTGATTCTGTTGGAACATTCGAATACATCCCTTCTGATGTACAGTAAATAGTACAATCCAGTTTGCATAATCAGTCTATCCCTATTAAATTTCACGGTGCAGTTATACTCAAAAGGAAAGAATGCCTTTCTTCTATTGTTCCTAAAGAAATGGGTATAGGTTCTGAAAATGGATACATAACAGTAGCATTTGTTACTCCAACTGCCTTTATTTTATGTTTTAATACTGGTATCTGACTTTCTAAGGTACCTTTTAATACAGACCTAGTGGCTTCAGTGTCCACCAGGAAAGGAATTTTCTTTGAATTTATTTCTGCCTTAGCAAAGAGTCAGTTTTGATTTATTGGCAACAAAGGATTACGATTTGTTTCTGTTTTATTATTTTGATATAGCCAGTGCTGTGATTCCTGACTCCTTCCAATATTAGGAAGTGTTGGAGCAAAGGTAGGATTGTTATAATTTGGCTACCATTCAGTACAGGTATCTTGAACTCTCTGCATTCGCTTGTGTGGGCATTCTCCTCTCCAATGTTCTGCTTCACCACAATTGAAGTAAGATCCATCAGATGAGGCAGGAGGGGCACTGCCAGCTCATTGTTCCCAACTGTTCCCCTTGATCAGCACTATTACTAAATTCCCTAGCAATTACTCTCCCCATTCCACTGCCTCTGCCCCATCCCTTGGGGCTTCTAACTGTCTCATTTACAAAGTTAACAGCTTATCCTCAGTATCCTTTTTCTGATACTCAGTATCCTCGGTATCCTTTTTCTGATACTCAGTATCCTCGGTATCCTTTTTCTGATACTCAGTATCCTCGGTATCCTTTTTCTGATACTCAGTATCCTCAGTATCCTTTTTCTGATACTCAGTATCCTCTGTATCATTTTTCCTGATACTCAGTCTAGTGATTTGTAGCACTTAGTAAGGACTCCAACTCCTTTCCCTGCCAGTCTATAAGCACTTGCTTTATTTGATTTTTTACAGTGGCTTGCAGATGCTGCACAAAAGCAGCTGCGATAACTGGCTTAGCTTGTTTTTCTGGATCCAGTATTCCTGAATGTCTCGCAAACACTGCTTTAAGATGACTAAAATAATCTGCAGGGGCTTCCCCTTTATTTTGGTTACATGCCTGCATCTTAGACCTATTGTCCTAACTTCACACACTTCTATAATTTTATTTAACAATGCTGTCCTTTTGTCTATTAGCGCATTCTTTGTGAGAGGAAAATCTTGTATTTCAGCCTTTCAAGTAACTGTTTTATTTCATTTGAAATGACTACCCGAAGCAGCTGGTTTAAATCTGTCAAAGTAGTGTTATAACATTCTTTTGTAGTTTTCAATACCTCTTTAAACCTTACTGAATCTTCTCTGATATTTGGAATGCAAATCAGCAGGGGTCCAAGGGTGATGAACACACTCTCTATTATTAGCCCCGAGTATTTCTCTAACAGGTGCCAAAAGATCATTTCCAGAGGCAGCAACCTCTTGTCCTTTCCTGTCATGTGAGCATGTGTGGTGGGGTATGCATCTATTAAATACTAGTGCTTCTGTCAGAGAGGTAGAGGCTTGTTGTAAATGAGAAGTATAAGAAGAAGAAATATCCCTGACTGTAGATGCTTGTTCTGAAGATGAGAGCTGAACAAGGGAATTAGGTTGAGATGTAACAGTACTGTGCTGACCTGCTGTCCACTGGACAGTTATCCAAAATGTAGGGGGTCTGAGAAAACAGCAGAATCTTGTAAAGGCACCACCTGTACTGTTGCATATGGGGTTTGGGGTGCAGTAACTACTGGAGGATTATCATCCTCATCCAAAATCTCTGCTTTTTTGCCATCCCCAGTTTCTTCCAACCTGCCAAGACAGGATAAATGTATTCATTTTTATTGGTCTGTACTGCCTTCTTGACCTCTTTTACCTGTTGTAGGAACGTATTAGTATCCTGTAATCCCCTTAATGCTAATTCATTTTCCCAAGAATAAAACACTGCTCATTGTTCCCCGCTTATCTTGTTTTTCTTTTTTCCCAAAATGCCCATCAAATTCTCTAATTTATTTTTATCTTAAGTTCCTTTTAATGGAAATATTTCACTAGGGCAATTTTTAGTAAGCTGAAACCACTCATTCAAATACTTACAACTTTCCTTTCCATAATTATGACACATAAAATATGCAGGTGTTCCCTTTACAGGGATTTGATCCTGTCTGCTTAACTTTGTTCCCTTTTTCCTATTAAGACTTACATTGCAGATCCTGAGTCATGGCAACTCAGAAAAGAAAAATGACTGCATCAATTCACACACCATTCAAGGAGGAAATGGTAGGGATTCTGTCATTGTGCAATGACAGAAAAAAGGTTTTGATCAGCCTTTTCCCACAGCACACCCTTGCTTATGTCTTACCACAAACTCAGACTTTTACAGCTCCAGCATTATGATCAAGATAATGGGTTGGATAGGTACTGTGCCAAAAACTGACTACTCTTTTGGACCTTTTTAGGGTACTTTCACACAGTCACACCTATGTCCTAACATGCTATGGGTTCATAAACTTTATTACCAGCACACCCACACCTAAGTCCCAACATGTTATCACCTATGTCCAAACATACTATAGGCTCATTAACTTGATTTATCTGCACACACACCTATGTCCTGGCATGCTATAGCCTCATGAACTTGATTTATGAGATAGGCTCATGAACTTGATTTAACTTTAACTTTAACCAAATGTTCTCTCTCTCTTTCTTTTCGCTCATACATTAAGCAACATAGAACATCTCTCATGCCACTTACATTTTAGTCCTTTTTATTACACACTGCCCTGCAGCAAAACCAAAGTTCAGAATCCAAGTCCTAAGGCACCGAATGTTAAAGTTCACAAATAAATAATAAAAATTTGTATCTGTTCATCTCAGTCTGCAATAACACTTCAGGGTGTGCAAAGTACTTGTTTATTCCATAAACAGTACTAGGAGACTGCCTACTTAAGACTTTCAGATCAATCTCCAAGAATAAAGAAAACCTTCTATTATTATACCTTTTCTTATCAAATCCATACATGCAGAATTCTGATGTCACATAGCTTTTCACAAATAATGAAATTTTTAATAATTTATGTCCTGGTGATCTTCACTTAGCACTTCATGTGGACATTTGACAAATATGCCTTTTTAAAACATAGACCACCTGTGCTTAAGATTTATTGGCCTGCAACTTTGTAACGTTCAATACAAGTACACAATATCTCACAGACATCATTGCAAAGACTCATCCCCAGCCTGAGAAGGCCAGAGCAATGTTAATTAATGTCTATTCCCATGGATACCTGACACAAGTCACTAATTTTTCAAACACAAATATAGCATAACATCCCTTAACTCCTACAGCACTTTCTTTGCCTTTAGCTATCTGTTAGTACAGAGGGAATGGAATTGTAAGACACTTGAAATAAAAAGCTAATACATATGTGTAACTACATCTTCCATAATCATGCATCTATTTTTCATTTTTCTTTTGATATAAGCATATTATAAACATTTTATCTGACTCATTTGTAAATTGCAAGTTAATATGCATTTTGTGAAGAATAAGCATGGGACATAATAACTTTCCATAACAACTTATTTTATTTATATCTCAAAATTAAATCAGCCTGTAGCTATTCACTCTTTGCAAATAACTCAGTACTCTGTGTTGTGACATCCATCCGACTGCATAGTTATTGATGTATATCTATCTATATATATATATATATATATATATATATATATATATATATATATATATATATATATATATATATATATATATATATATATATATACATATCTATATATATATATATATATATCTGCGTATATCTATACATATATATATATATATATATATATATATATATATATATATACATATATATACATATCTATATATTTATATATATATATATATATATATATATATATATAGAGAGAGAGAGAGAGAAAGTATAATTAGTATAAGAAGCCTATGCTGTATGCATAGTTACTTGTTACTTTAGTATTTGTTTTGACTTTGTAAATTTAGTTTAATTGTATTCTGCCTGACATTGTTGATATTATATAACTTAAAATATTTTTATTGTACTGGATATTTTCTTGCTGGGCCTCTGCTGAAAATGGGCTTTTGAGCCCACCCAGACATCCTCAATCAACAAATGTAAAAAAAAAATAAATAAAATACATCTATCAATATAAAGTCCCAAAACTCTACATAATGTCATAACTGAATCTATGTGCCCGATTTTTTTTTTTTTTTTTTATGACAAGCAATTAAAGATTTACAGTTTTAGAATATTAAACTATTCAGTCTTTCATGCTTGAAATGCTCCAGTAATGAAGCTTTACAGTGTGTATTTTGGTGGTGGGGAGAGTTGATTGCTTTGACTGCAGTGTGAATATTCAGTGCATGCACTGGTGCTTCACTACATTATTGTGCTGGTGTTTGATTCCATCTATGAAGAGATATGGTGAGTGCATTTGGATGGGTTTTGGGTGGTTGAGTGTAACACCAGAGGAGGGGTGTTCCATTTCCTGTTTGCTTTGGTTTGGTAGTGGAGTGTCTTTTAATTTGTGTGGTAGAGAGAACATGTCCTTGTCAGCTTTTGGTGGGTGATTCATAGGGCAGTTGTCAGTCTGAGTACTGCCATTGCTAGTTCCAGTGAGACTTCTGACATAATTAAATATATTTTTGATGCTATAATTGTCTTCAACTTTAGAGATGATATCACTGGCACTGTTGGGTTGAAGTTATTGTTTGTGACCAAATTTTGGCTGCAACCAAGAGAGCGGGATTCTTCTCTGAGCAGAGCCTAATGGCTGATGTAGATGTATATAGGCACATGCAGAGACACATAGTGAGCTTTAGCCTCTAGGTGTCTTATTAAATCCTCAAAGCGTGGTTCTGGCATGAGACTTGCTTCTTATCAGAGTAAGTCTGTGTTGAAGATAAAAGTACTATTATGTCATATTGTTTGATTCCATAAATTGCAGGGGTCATTATTAGCTGTGTGTAGCACATGTTGCAGCTTGGTTATCACTGAGCTATACAGAGAAAGTGGGTTTGGTGTGTGGTGAATTTATGTGCAACAGAGAAATTATGATGATAAATCTTAATTACTGTGCACCTCTTTGTATATTTTGTTCAATGCTTCTAAGCAAGTTAATGATTAGCAAAACAAGCTTGATTCTTACACTGGGAGGGTCATATTATTTTCATTTGTAATTTGACTGGGAACTTGCCAGCACTATCTATCTATCGATATATATATATATATATATATATATGTATATATATATATATATATATATATATATATATATATATGTGTGTGTGTGTGTGTGTGTGCGTATATATATATATATATATATATATATATATATATATATATATATATATATTGGGGTCTTCTTCTTTTGGCTTTTCCCGGTTAGATGCCGCCACAGCAGATCACCTTTCTGCTCATGATTGGCAGTGGAGTTTTACAGTGTCAAGTTGCCAGCCCGGCGCCCAACCTTCCACAGAAGGCACACACATGTACACACTCATGCCTAGGGCCAATTTAGAGTGTCCAATCCACCTACAGCATGTCTTTGGGATGTGGGAGGAAACCAGAGTACCTGGATGAAACCCACACGACCACAGGAAGGACATGCAGACTCCGCACAGAAGGCATCCCAGCCGAGAATCAAACCGGAGAACCTCTTGCTGGGATGAGGTGGCAATGCTAACCGCTGCACCACTGTGGCCGCCTATATATATATATATATATATATATATATATATATATATATATATATATATATATATATCTATAGGAGTCTACTTTTAATAATCGAAAGACCACTTACTCATAATGATTTTTACCAAGATGACAACACTGAACTGTTAATTTACTGAATGATCACACTACTAAATTTCTTTAACAGGGTAAGTATTCACTTGACCAACATTGAACAAAGAAACACCGCAGTATGTCAAGCCCACCCAGATGGGGGGCTATGCCCCCACACCTGCCCTAACTAAATATACCAACTCTGGGATTGCACAAAAGTGGAGAAAAGGACAAATCTCCCCATGCTGGCCAAGTGCATACTTGCCTTTTTTAAAAATTTGGTAGTGTGACTGTTCTGTAAACTGATCTTTGGCTAATAATTCACCACTTCTCCACTGTTGTGCGATCTTGGAGCTGGTATATATATATATAGGTTCATAGGTTCATACTAGGCTATCTGCCCTAGGGCATTTATAAGCCTAGCCAGAATGTGTTTGGCTTTCGCCACCCATTTTAAATTTATTTTGCTATGCCCTTTTTCAAGGTTAGTATACTGTGCCTCTGTCTAACAGTGACACAGAAGTGATACCCGGGGTAAACCTATGATCTCCCATCCACTCATCAAGATTCCTCTTGAAGAGAGTCAATGAGGGACTCTGCCTAACCTGGACTGGGATTTTATTCCAGAGTGAAGGAGCCTCTGGGTTATGAATCTGTCCCTCCAGCATGTCCTATTTATTTCAGTGCTGAGGTTCAAGTCTCTCGAGCGTAGCTCGATGGGATTTGGATTTTCTGAGGTGCAGCATGTCCATTAATTCCGGGTTGGACATGGCTTTATACGTCAGGCACAGATCGCCTCTGAACAGGCGGTATGCCACTGAGTAGAGCTAGAGTTTCTTTAACCGGGCAGCATATGGCATCTGTTTGAGCCCTTTGATCCTCTTGGTGAGGTACTTTTGGGGTCTTTCCAGTTGCTGCAGGTGTCTGGTAAGGTACATCCCAAAAGGGGCATTGTACTCAATTATGGACCTGATGATGGATGAGTAAAGGAGGCATGATGACCTCCCCTGATCTAGATGTGAATCCCTTCATGATTAGGTGGGCTATATAAAATGTTTTTCTCACCACTTTGGCCACGTGGTTGTCAAATGAGAGATTGCTATCAACTTGGGTCCCCAGGTCCCTAATTACTTCTTCTGTACTTAATGGATTACCACCTATGTGGTAATTTGTGGGCACTTTGTTTTTGCCAAAGGGGATGACTATACACTTTTTGGCATTTAGCTTGAGGCCATGGCTCTGGCACCAATTGTCTGTTTCTATGAGGCCCTTTTGGAGAATGCTTGTGTTGGCTGGAGAGTCGATTATGGCGCCCAGTTTGCAGTCATCTGCGAACTTGGTCAGCCACAGTCCTTCCGTGTTGGCCTGTTCCTCCGAAAAATATATACCGAACAAGAGAGGTCCCAGGACTGAGCCTTGTGGGACACAACTTGTAACTGGTTTGGAGTCTGACATGGCTCCAGCAATTCTAACCATGTGGGTTCTGTCCTTGAGCCAGTTTGCAATCTATCTAGTGACATAGTGGTTTATATTTAAGCTGGTGAGCTTATCTATAATGCCTGAGTGGGGTATTGTATCGAAGGCTTTTGCAAGGTCCAGGTAGGCTGTGTGGACCACCTTCCCCTCGTCAATGGCCTTGGTGACTGTTTCAAATAAATCAACCAGGTTTAAGAGGCAGGATCTGCCCTTAACAAAGCCGAACTGGGTAGGATCCAGTGTCTGTAGGTCCCCAATATCTTTATTTATGAGGTCCATGATGATCCTTTCCATAGCTTTGCAGACCAAGCTAGTCAGGCTTATGGGGCGATAGTTTCCAGGATCTGTTGAGGCACCACCTTTATGGAGAGGGACCACTGTTGCTGTATGCCACTCTTTGGGCACATATCCTGTAGTAAGGCTGAGATTGAACAGTAGTTTTATGTTTAGGTTTAGCTCTTCTTGGAGTTCGTGTAGGATGCAGCCCGGGACACCGTCTGGTCCCATTGATGCTGTGTTTTTTGCTTTGGAGAGGGCGGCTCTTACCTGAGCATCTGAGAGGTGCAGGAGGGCTTGCCCCTGCATTAAAAATGTTTCAGTATTTTGAATTGTCTTTTGTTTTTTCAGTCTTCTGAAGTAGACCCATACATACATATAGATATATATATATATATATATATATATATATATATATATATATATATATATATATATATGGTTCTACCTCACTTCAACGACACGGAACATCGACAGGAAATCGCGAGCCCCAGAAGATCGACAGCGCAGAAGACCGACGCGACGGGACCTAGAAGATCGACAAGCAGAAGACCGACCCGACGGATGAAAGCACCGACGCCGAGGATGCCGAAATGGGAAAAGGCTGTGTAAGTATGCGGTAGTGACGGACGTTAGGGTGCGAGTAAGGTAAGTGGGGATAGGGGTGGGTTAAGTGAGTTAGGGTTAGGGAGTGGGTCAGGTAAGTGTGCGGTAGTGATTGTGTTTGGGTTAGGGCGGATAAGTGAGTTAGGGTTAGGGAGCGGGTCAGGTAAGTGTGCGGTAGTGATTGTGTTTGGGTTAGGGCGGGATAAGTGAGTTAGGGTTAGGGGCGGGTCAGGTAAGTGTCTTGTAGTGACGGCCCTTACGGTTAGGGTTTGCGTCAGGGTTGTAGGTAGTTGTGTATGTGTGGTTTAGTCTGGGTTTGTAGGGATTTTGGTGTGCTTGTGTTGTGTATGTGGTTTTGGACGGGGAATGTGTTTTGGTTGTTGATTGTGGTGTGTGAAGTGTATGAGGTTTCGTGTTTGTGTACCGTCGGTTATTTCGTTGTCGGGCATGTGGGATTTCGTGTTTTTGTACTGTCGGTTATGTGGTGTCGGTGATTGCGTTGTCGGTGTTGTGGTGTTTCGTTTATGTGAGGTAGAACCATATATATATATATATATATATATATATATATATATATATATATGTGTGTGTGTGTGTGTGTGTGTGTGTGTGTGTGTGTGTGTGTGTGTGTGTGTGTGTTATACATACATGGGTCTACTTCAAATGAGAGAATACCCACTTATGCAAATCTGAAATGAACTAGACAACATCAATGAACTTGCAAAACATCAACACCACATTTTACCAAAGTTTTTTACAGTGAAAACTAGTAGTTGGCCATCATAATACAAAACACAAAACACATTATGTCAAACCCACCCAAGTGAGGGGCTATGCCCCCATACCCTGCTAATTAAATATAGCAACTCCAGGATCTCACTACAGTGGGTAAAAGGGCAAATTTTCCAATGTTGGCGAACCGTTCATTTTCCCTGTAAAAAACATCAGTAATATGTGCTTTCGGTGTTTTGCAAGTTCATTGATGTTGTCTCATTAATTTCGGATTTGGGTAAGTGGATATTCACTCATTTGAAGTAGACCCACATATACACACACACACATACACACACACACACACACACACACACACACACACACACACACACACACACACACACACACACACACACACACACACACACGCACACACACACACATATATATTTTAATCAGGCCAACAACTTTATCTAATATATGATAAGAATGCATTTGAAGACCACCTCCCCACTCTCTTAATAACTTCAATGGAACTACCCTCTCTAGTTAAATCTGAAGCCCTGACAATTCAAAAAGAGTGAGCTGCAAACCTATCCGCTCTAAATCCCATGCAATGTAAAACCCACCTAACGAAACATATGAATCTACTACTCGACACCACCTTCCCATCCACAGAGCAAAAAATTAACTCATCTACACTCCCCATCCACCTCCTCTTGAATTCTTTGGCCCCCATTACTGGACAAAGGCTAGGATTCCTGTCAGGCTTAATCACCACCATGAATCCCCTACCCAATTGATCTGTCTTACTCTTTTTTTACACAATAGTAATCTCTTCCTCACCTATGATAATATCCTTCCAACATAACGAACCTAACAACTCAGAAACATGGAAGGTGCCAAAATATAGCCATGTACACAGCGTGGTTCACATGAAAAAAATCCAAAGACCCACCTTGTAATAACACTAAACCGCTTAACAAAACTTTTAATGCCACTCTCGTAAGCGGCCATCGAATATCCCTACATTCCACCACCACTCTCCCCCAAACCCTCAACATCCGCCCTAATGTCCTGGCCTTTGTAAAATCTAGCAACCCCGCTACCTTAGCAAAAATGCTAATAGCAGCCAAATCCACCTTGACCGTCTGCAAAGCCTTACCTATCTCCCAAGCACAAGCTACATATCGCAACAATAATTCCTCCAACCACACCCTCTCCTCTTTTAGCAACTGCAAAACAAACTGATTAAAATCAGAAAGAGCCCTACCGTAAACCTTCCTCGTAGAAAAAGCTGAGGAATACCACACCAACCTCCTGGCTACCTCGACCCAAAATTCCAAACCTCCTCCAGCAGGGTTTCTGGCACTTCCTCCGCTCGTGGAACCAACCCCCAAAACCTGCAAAACTGAAATCGGGACAAACTATCAGCAATATCATTCTTTACGCCAGGCATGTGCACTCCTGTAAAGGAAAAATTGATTAACAGGCTCTGCAAAACCAATTTACGTAATACCAACAACAACAATCCCAACTTAGCCGTCTTGTTTTGTAATACCCTCACCACCGCCATATTGTCAGAATGAAAACTACTCATCTGTCCCTTAAATGCTCCTTCTACACCACAGAAGCTGCCCATATAGGCATCAACTCTAGGAAGGCCATATCATGCCTCCATTCCTTATTCCAATCCCAAGGCCATTCAGCCACAAACCACCAACCCCCAAAGTAGGCCCCCATACCAGCACCCCCAGCTGCATCTGTAAACAACTGAAGTTCCTCCTGCCCCACCCTGTTAGACTGCCAGAAATAGATCCCATTAAATTGTTGCACAAAACCATCCCACAACACCAAGTCCTCCTGCACCAGTTTGGTCATCCTAACCCAATGGTGTTTACTCCAGCCCCCTTTCAATATATAAGCCACTGACCTACAAAAGGGTTGCCTTGGGTGCGCATCTCAACAGGCAAAATTCAAAAGCCCCAACAACTCTATGACTGATCAAATCCATATCTTATCCTTGCCCAGCACCAAACATATAGCTGTCCGAAGCCTCTCTATCTTATCCTCGGGTAGACAAAACAGTTCCCGGTCTACATCTACCATTAATCCCTGAAATTCTAAGGCTCTCACCAGAGCTTCCATCCTATGTTGAGCCAACAGTATGCCTATCTCCTCCCACATGCTCGTAAACTCCCACAACCCCTCCTGTGTTCCTGCCCTTCCTTCACCCACCAGCAGAAAATCATCTAAATAATGCACTGCCTTTTGCATTCCCAATCTCTGCTGCCAAATCCAATGTAATGCCGTACTGAATTTCTCTAAGGTTGCACATGCCACTGAAAAACCCATAGGCATAGCTTTATCAAAGTAGAACTTATCACCTACCCTCATCCCCAGTAATAGCCAATCCTCAATCCTAATATGCAACAAGCGGAAGGCAGACTCAATGTCAGCTGTAACCAGCATTGGCTCCTGAAATTCCCTGATCACTTTCACAGCATCATCCAAGGATGCATAATGCACCGTAACCTCCTCATCTGCAATAAAATCATTCACTGAATTCCCTTTCGGATGTGACAAGTGATGTATCAATCTAAACTCCTTCACCCGTTTCTTCAGCGCTAACCCCAAGGGAGACACTTTGTAACTGCTGAAAGGCAGACTGTCAAAAGGATTCAATAAACACCCCGCCTAACACTCCTTCTCCACCAAAACCTCCAAAATATCCTCTTTACCTTGCACTGATTGCAGGTTCTTGCAACTCCCCCTCCCCATCCCACGATGGACTTAATAGGAAGCCACTGCTGAAACCCTTGTAATATCTCATTCTTGATTGCAAGGCCAGGAAACTGCCAAAGCATACCCCACAGGACCTCCACCTTAAATGAAGGACGGTGCCCCTTCCCCTATTGCCTCTAAAGAACCCAAGTCCCCAGGACCCATGAAAATTACCCTTAACCTGAACCAGTTGAAACCCCCGCAAGGTGAGGAATCCACTCTCATGAGCCATAACACTGGCATTCCACATGGAAAGGTCTTGCCGGCCACAAAAAATTGCCGAATGACTCTGTCCGCATCTTGAGCAAGTGTGGGCAAATTGTCACCCTACCCATGAACAAGAACCACTATTAAAAGAATAACACACACCCGCTACTTCTCCCCTGATCACCCTCCTATTAAAGCCACCATAATTATCCATCATCATGGCTAACCATATATCCAGATGATGCACCTCCCAATGTAGTGACTGGTCCACAGCCTTCTGTTTGCAGAAATGCTGATCATACCAAAGCCACGCATTCGCCGGCTTTAACCTTTGCACCTCCTGAATGGTAAGGAAATATCCTAGAAGAGGCAAGGCCAATGACCCATCCTTCTCCAGCTGCACAACCATATAGTAAATAAAGCTGACCACCCAATTATCCCATGTCCTAGGGTGAATCTTACCTACCCTCTTCCTCCCCAACTCTGCTAAAGCTGCCAGCAAGTCTATACTATTAGATGACTCTGCCTCCACTAACTGCTGGACCCCTTCCACATCGATCAACTCAAACACATCTACATACTCTCCTTTCCGAATTTTTTCTTTCACCTACTCTGGAATGTGTGGAGTCAGAAAAACTGCTCTTGCCTCTTGTCCCAAGGCTTGGGTGGCTAACCAGTCCCCTGGCTGCAGCCTAAAGTCAGAGCCTATGTCCGAGTTCAAAACCAAACTGTTCCCCGAACCTACTCCCACCCCAGTCGCATCATCCCCAGTGTACCTGGCTCCCTGTGACAGCCCCATCTGAGCACCTTCTATCACTTGCCACCCCCCTGAGATCCCCACCTAACAGTTCCCCTTCATCCCCACTCCTCCTGCAATCCTCAACACTCAGTTCCCTAGCCAACAATGATGAAGTAAAACCATTACCTTCACCTTCATCTTGAGATGTACTGATAGCTGGTGCATCCACTGCAACCATCTGCTTCGCTGCCTGCTGTCTTTTCCCCCAAGCTAGGGTTCTCATCGTGGTGCACCACTTCTTCTGACCTGGAGTTTGTTCTGGTTGTGTTACCACCTTGGACACTGCCACCTCCTGAAATAACTACTCAGCCTAGGCCACAATAGCTTGCCATCACTGATGTAATCCCTCATCTGACTCACCTACCTCCTAAAAAAAACAGAGACCGATGCCCACTAATGCTCTTAATAACACCCCCAAACAGCAGTCCCAAGTATTGAACCTCTGACACTGAACATTAACAGCAGAGGAATATACCAGTACACCAGCTGATCTGTGTAACAGAAATAACACTTGTCGATCATGAACCCAGGACCCTGCTGACTATAGTCACAGTACTTAACCCTAAGCCATCTGAGCTGTCCTTACCATTGAATAGCTGCAGTAATTGAGCTTGCCTTAACAGGGATTACCTATAGGGTCGAGCTTCTACGATTCAGTTATTTTTCTCTCTCTTTTTTTTTTATTTTATTTTATTCCTGAAGCACCTTGGCGAAACATGGCCAATATCAGGCATAGTCTGGACAGTCAGTGAATCCAGACAGTGAAGAATGAGCCCAGAATCCCTTACTTCTCCCTGCCTTGCATTAGTACTGTTTAGCCTTGCACAAAAACAAGAGTCAATGTAATGATCAGCTGCTTTAAGCCTTTAGCATTATACTTTCTTAGGAATAAGTGGACAATATAATCTGACTTTTGCAATATTAGCTTTGCTATTTGTAAATGCATTTGAGTATCAGTACTAAAAAGTGATACAAAAAAAAATAATAAAATTGCCTTGAAATTATATTTAGCACCGCATGTACAGCAGTGTAGAAAGCATTACCCAAACTAGCCGTAACAGCCACTGCCTTTAACATGCATGCGTGAAACCGGTGGCCCAATCCATATGACCACGGAACAGCCAAAGAACCGCACGAACCCACCAGGGAGCATTAAAAGATCCCACAACCACTACCCCCCAGTGCTAACCAGTCAGGAAATAAAACATACCATAATCGCCTCCCGTGACCACCAGGATATACGCTGACCAGGCCGCCGAGCCACATGGCTGCCACCCGACCACATGGCCCTATTGCCCCCCCCTTCAGAGTACTGAGACTGCAATGGGAATAAAAAATAAACTGGAGCCATCATCGGACTACCAGCGAGCATCCTCAGCACCCCCACGCACCACTGGACCAACCAGGGAACCAAAACCAAGGACCACAGGTAAGCCAAGCATCACACTCATACATATGCCACCCACCAACCACAGATACAGCTCCCCTCTCAGCCACAAATTCCTGGCACTTCCATAGACTCCCCAACTCTATCCCACCAATCAAACTACCCACTAACACTAACCACTCAAAACCCCGAGGGGGGGGACAAGAACTAACTCACTTCACCTAGCTCCCCTCTCTCACCCCCATCCAAGGCTTAGATGAATCCACAATATCTACAGGTCATCTGTACATGAGTTAGCTCCTATTTTACCACCAACTCATGCCAAAATTTACCTACTTCCCCTAAGCCCTACCACTTAAGCCTATTATAAGTCCCTCCTCTACATCACTTCCCTTAACCTCTCCCTTTCTCTTTAACTCTTTCACCACTACAATCCCACTATATAATCTACGTGCAAAGACTCCCATTAACTTCTAACAGCTATACCCCCCTTACCCCTTGCTCATGGGACCAGGACAACTTAGTTTGTCCCAAACTAAGTAAGGTACCTAGCTGTGTTTTCATTGTCCTGTACCATACATAGACAATGAGAGGTTTTTTTTCTGTCTTGCTCTATGACATTTCATGCTGTGACCCTCAGGAACATATAGTTCAATCAGTTATGAAAATATGAATGCAAATATAAAAAATATGAACAAGTGAAAATAATTAATATTTCTTAATATTTCTGCTGTGGTACATCCTAGATTAACAGTCTTAGTTCATAAAGTGATAAATCAAAAGGTAAGCCTGAAAAAATATTACAATGCCATACAGAGTTATGGGTGTGAAGGGGGGGGGGGTTACAGGAAAGATGCTTTGTGTTTTGATGAGTTAACATGGTTAACAAATGAGATTTTAAAAGAACAATATTCTTGATTCTTCGTAATTATGTGTTATTTTGTCAAATATTGTTAAATATTGATAAAAGAAAATGCCTCAGATTTCAGGAGATTAAAATTAATGCATGAAATTAGCTCCAAAGCAGATGCAATACCCAAAGTATAAAAAGGAATGCACATCCAGTAGAATATGTTTTCTTCATTTGTTTAGTATGAAGACATGTTATTAAATAGTATTAACATAACTCTTCACTGTCAAAGTTAACCAAATAAATAGCAAAACTATAAAGCTGAGGCATCAGTCCTGAAGAGTACAGACTATGACATAAACAGATGGAGATAACTACATTACCAGACTAATGCTGCATTTCAGTGTAGCATCTGTTGTACTGATCACTGATGTTCTTTTAAAATGTTTGAAATGAGGTTTGTGCATTATTGTCAGAGCCATATGTAGTGCCATCTATTTCATCTGGAAATCTGAAAGGGAAAAGTAAATACTAATTGATTTTTATAGTATTCTAATGTATTTATTTTTTGAATACACATCATTAGACAACCAAACCCTTGATATAACTGTATCTAGAATATTAATGAAAAATATGCTGACAATTTTTAAAAGAATTCTGAGAAGGACAAAGCACATAAAAACTTATCACTTGTCCATCCTGCTCAAATATCACCAAACACTCAATTTTATATAAAAATATGTTACATGAAATGATGAAATTTTAACTGGAGTTTTTATGCACTGTTGATATTATTTTTGCTTGTACAGATGAATATCCATAGAAAACAGAGTATCATTTGAGTTGGACATCCTTTATTACGGATGGTATTTTTAAAGGGATAACTTAGGATTTCAGTTTAACTTTGTAACAAAATGTTTGCTGGATTCATATGCATTAGTTAAAATGTTTTATGCTCTATAATGTTTATTTACAGTGATGCAAGCTATTAGATGTAGTCTGCAACATAATATTATAAACTATACATTGTTTGGATAGTTACAAATGGAGAAAAAGAAGTACAAAGGGAAACAAACGAGAACAGTGAGAAGAGAAATTAACAACATAAAGAAGAAGGAGGAGGAAATTAAAGCAGAAGTAAAGAAAAAAATTGCAATATATTGATATGCGTAAAGATTATACATTATAATTCTGAAATGATTTTTCTTCATGTTATATCATTTAATATAAATTGTTAGGTTTGTATTTTAATAACAGTTAATACAAATACTTCAAGAAACAGTTATAAAACTGTATCCATTAATTTTAAATACGTTGTTCATAAATGTTTGTATATCATGCTTATATTGGTATACAAAGGTTTATACTTGAAAAGACTAGCTTTTGTATTATTTCATTGACATAAGTGTAAAACAAAGATAGAATGCAAACAGAATTTAAAATGAATGACACTGAAAACGTATTTATACTTGAAGTGTAAAGAAGAAACAGGAAGCAAAGTTAAAGAATGAACATTAAATGGAACATAAAATATAAGTATAAATATTATATTGTCATTTCTTGTGTACAACTTTTCAATGGTTTAAATCTACAAAGGCCATCGTACCCACTACATAATTGATATAAGCATGCACTATTACCATAAATATAAACATATACTAGCATAGAATATAAAATGTAAACTAGTATGTGTCTTTCAGCTTTTCTCAGTTAGGGGTCACCACAGCGGAACTCCGGTCTGCTAATGATTGGCAGTGGATTTTTATGTGCCGAGTTGCCAGCCCTGACGCACAACCTTCAACGAAGGCACGCCCATCCATGCATGTCTCCACACAGAAGACGCTCTAACTGGGAATTGAATAGGCAACGTCTTACCGTGAGGTGACAATGCTACCTCAGACCATAAAGGAAAAATACTCCCAGTCCCTATCTGACAAAACAGGCAGTGAAAATTGCCTCTATTTTTTAGCAAATACTTCCTTGATGCCATTAACTCTATTTTCCTACAATCTAACAATTTAACTTATTACTCTCTCGATGATCACTTTGCTGATTCATTTGATGTGCAAATGATCAGTGTTAGCCAATTCAAAAACACACCTATAGAAACAGAAGTCCACCTGTCTAGTAACTGATCTTCTTCCCCCAGCATATCTTCAACTTGTCTTTGAAAACATTACCTAACCTATAACAACTGTTACAAATAGCCTCATCAGTGAGCATTATGTCCCTCTGCTTTGGAAAAAAATCCTATATAACCCCTATCCGTAAGGGAGGCATGTTAAACAATCTTTCTAACTTTAGACCAATAGCCATTGTGTGTCCCCTGTCTAAAATACTTGAAAAATGTTTATAGCCACAACTTCTAAACCATCTTACTACTTATAACCTATTATCTTCTACTCAAAATGGATTATAGTCAGAAATCTACACTATTTTTATACCTCATCCTTCAAAGTAAAAACTTAAACCTCTACAGAGCTGACATAGTCCTTGACTTGCCTAATGCTTTATAGGTTCACAGGCTGGCACTAGGCTATCTGCCCTAGGACCTATACAAACCTAGCCATAACAATTCCCTGGATATTTCTTTCCACAATATTTACTTCCCTGGACTCCTGCCTAGCGGGGTGACTGATGTGATCCCTGGGGTGAATTTCTATCTACCATCCAATTGTCAAGGTTCCTTTTGAAGAGGGCCAAGGAGGCGCTCTGCTTGACATGTATGGGCAGTCTATTTTAGAGTATGGGGAGTCTCTGGGTCAGGAACCTATCCCTCTAGTATGTTTTGTTCATTGTGATGACAAGGATTAGATCTCTGGAGCATGTGGCTGTGGGGGATTGGGAGTTCTTTAAGTGGAACATGTCCAACAGCTCAGGGTTTGACATGGCCATGTATGTTAAGCAGAGATCACCTCTAAGTAGATGATATGCCACAGAGTATAGCTGGAGTTTTTTTAGATGGTCAGCATGGGGCATCTGCTTTAGGCCTGTGATTCTTTTAGTGAGGTATTTCTGCGGCCTTTCCCGCTGGTGCAAATGTCTTTTGAGGTACATACCAAATGGGGCATTGTACTCTATAATGGGTCTAATGAGGGATGAGTACAGTGAGACAATGACTTCCTTTTTTCTGAATGAAAAGCCCTTGGTGATGAGGTGTGCCACATAGAAGGATTTCTTGACTGTTGTGGTGATGCGGTTATCGAAGATGAGACCACTGTCCACCCGTGTCCTTAAGTCTCTCATCACACTTTTGGTGTTTAGTGTACTGCCACCTATGTGATAATTCATGGGTACATGTTTTTTTTTCCAAAGGGGATAACTATACATTTCTTGGCATTAAGCTTGAGCCCATGGTTCTAGCACCAAGCATCTGTTTCTGTAAGGCCCTTTTGTAAAATATCCACATCATATGGGGATTCAATAAGGGCTCCCAGTTTTCAGTCATCTGTGAACTTTGTTAGCCAGAGTCCCTTAGTGCGGGCCTGTACTTCAGAGAAGTAGATGCCAAACAAGAGCAATCCCAGGACTGAACCCTGAGGTATGCCACTTGTCACTTGTCTGGAGCTGGATTTGGAGTCAGCTGCTTTTACAGTTTGGCTTCTGTCAGTAAGCCAGTTGGCAACCCATAGAGTAAAGTAGGGATTTATGCCCAGCTTAGTATGTTTATCTATGATTCCAGAGTGGGTGGTGGTGTTGAAGGCCTTGGCGAGGTCCAGATAGGCTGTGTGGACCACCTTACCCTTGTCCACAGCTCTGGAGACTGATTCAAAGAAGTCAATCAGGTTCAGGAGACAAGATCGGCCCTTCACAAACCCAAACTGAGTGGGGTCTAGTGTTTGAAGGTTGTCAATGTCTTTGTTTATAAGTTCCATGATAATGTGTTCCATGCCCTTGCCGATCAGGCTTGTCAGACTGATGGGACGGTAGTCCCCAGGATCCAAGGTGGATCCCCCCTTGTGGAGTGGGATAACTGTAGCTGTGCGCCACTCAATGGGCACAAAGCCTGAGGTGAGGCTATGATTAAACATGACACTTAGGTGAGATGCCAGTTCATTTTGTAGTTCATGTAGTACACAGCCCGGGATGTCATCTGGTCCCATGGATGCTGTATTCTTAGCTTTGGAAAATGCAGTTTCTACCTGTGTGGCCGTGATTACCAGAATTTGGCAATCTTCTGGTATTGAGATGGGCTCTTTAGGGGGTGAGACTGAAATACAGGAAATCACCTTTGACATGATCTCCCATCATCTTCTTATCATAAGGCTATCTAATGTGGATCTTAATAAGAACATACTGCAGTCGTTTGTTAGCTGTCTCTGCAACAAGTTTCCAGCAGCTGGACTGTCACATTCAATCCCTGACTTCCTTCCTACTAATACAGCATCATCCAAGGGTTCCATTCTTGTTCTAATTCTATTTAGCATCTTTGTCAATAACATACAGAACTCAGTTCCCAGTAGTTACATTATTCAATATGCAGATGGTTCCTCTCTTACTTGCTATGCCAAATGATGTTCTCAACTGCAGACACATAGCAATTTTGATGCCACCAAACAGTGACTCACAAACTCTATGCTTCTGCTGAACAACAATAAAACAAAAATGATTCTTTTTTGTTCTGATCATATTACTATTACCTGAAAAATGGTACACCAATTGAACAGGTTACTGACATCAAACTACTAGGTGCAATCATTGACCATAAATTAAACTTTAGAAAAGGCATTGGGTATGTCACATCAAAAGCACACAAATTGCTGGGAATGCTCTATAAATCCAATTACTAACCTAAGAGAGTCTGTTCAAGTAATTGCAGATCAAGCATTACTACTGAAGTTACCATAGTTCAAGCATTATTATTCCCCACAGTATATGCTTCCTCTATTCTTACTAATATTCCAAAATCCCAGTTAAAGAAAAAAGAATGAAAATAGAAAATATCTATAATTAGGTGGCAATATATACAATGTCTCTGTCCTCATCCCTCATTACAAAGCACTACAAAAACTCAACTGGCTTCAGCTAACACACCAGCTAACATCCAATCAACTAAACGTCATCCACAATTTACTATATCAACCCAATACTGTCTCATTTTATCAGCAAATATATCCAAACAAGAATCCTGAGATCATTCTCACTTAACCTCTTAGAAGTTAATAAATCCTACAAGCACTATGGTGATTTCCTGTATTTCATTCATATATCCAGCTTTTGAAATTCCATACCTCATGATCTTAGAAATGAAGCCAAATGTAATACTTTCCTAAATAATCTAAAATAATTTTCTGTCTCCTCTTGATCATGCCAATGCCCCAGAACATCCCTCATATCTTACTACATTAACAATATACCTTTCTCTCCAGTTTCTCTGCTTATAACTCATTCTGTGCTTTTCCTTTCTCCTATACACCACCACTGTTAGATTAAATACATACTGTCTACTATTTAAATTGTTATATACTTTACTTCTCATCCCATCAATGTCTTATTATTAGTAGTATTATTTTCTGTTTCTTATTGCCCTTTTCAAATTTTTTATTGCCTATTTTGTCACTTTTTTTCTGTGGAGCTTTTCTTCCCAGGCTTCTGTTGAAAATAAGCTTTTACTCAGATTTTCAAAGTCAGCAAATGCACTAAGCACGTAAATAAATAAATAAAAGAACTGAAGAAACCCATGTGCATAAACCATGTTTAATTAATAGCTTATGGTGAATATAGTATAAGAAATTAAAAATATGGGAACTTTTGACTTCATATACTCTCTTAAATAAATATAGCATATGCATATTTATTTGTTTGTCTCATTCACCAAGATTTAAAATGTATATGGGTTTGGGTATGCTTACAAAATATAGACAACTATTAGTCTGTATAGAGTTTTTGTATAAAATATATACTTCTTAATACAGAAATACAGAACTCCATATGTACTTGTCTAAAGAAATGAACAAATAAATCTAATTGATAAGAATGAACAGAAAATAAGATCTCTGGGGGGTACAAGAATGCAGTAATACATTCATCAATGTATATATCAAGTACATAAACACTTGATGAAAATCTACAAATAAGATTATGAGTATAAGAGAAAATTCTTGAAAGTTCTAATAGGCTATTCAGTTTAAACAAATTCATAAGAAAGAACAAATCAGAAGACAGATTGATAGTGACAATATTCTGTAACACACACATTTTTTTTGCTCAAATATTTTTTTTATTTTCAATTAAAATAACATTTACATAATATTTTTAAATATAATTTTAAACAACTATATACAATATTTACAATAGCCTGGCTTTCAATTATATACACTGTCTATTAAATATAGAATTGACAGATCAGTTATCAGAGATACAATATTGATTATTGCAGAGTGTCCAACAAAGATATAACTTTCTTCCAAGGATTATTTACCAATGGCCTGAGATAGATTTGTAGTTCTTTGATTTTTATTTCCATCAATGCAGTTGCCTTCAGTAAAGTGTAGAATTCTTCCAAGGTAGGGGGCGTATTTGAATTCCACCTTCTGTTTACTCATTTCCTAGATATAGAAAGTATTATCCATAACAAATACATATTTGTCTTATTCAGGTAGGGACCTTCATTTACATTTAGCATTATCAATAGTTTAGATAAGGTAAAGGATTCATTAAATAAAGCTTGTAAAAATTATTGATTCCATTCCAATATGATTTAATTTTATTACATTCATAAAAAATTGGAATCCAGTCTGCTTTATTTGACTTTTCACACCTCCAGCAAAAAACATTTGTAGTAGTAGTACTGATCTTTTTAATTCTATCTGGTGTTGAAAATGCTCTTTGTAATTATTTCCAGTTAAATATTTTCCAGTACTGTATGTTAGAGGTGTAATTAACTGATAGTAAGATGTTAGTTTTAATTTCTTCTGTTAACTGCAATGACTGACCATTTGCTAAGAACTGCCAGTATGATGGTTTTGGAATTGTTTTATATGTTATTAACTCTTTATATAGATTTGAAATGGAATTTTTATTTTCACAACTATTATATATAAATTCATACAGAAAATTTATTAGATTTGGAATATCTTTAAATGAGGAATTATTAATTAATCTGCATAAATCTTGAGTGTACATTAGAATGCTTTGTAAGGTTAACCAGTCCGGTGTTGGAATATTGTAAGCAGTTTTTATCATATGTATATCTAAAACATTAAATTTATTTACACACTGAAACCAGCATAAGAATCCATTTTATTCCCAGGAGGTTATTGTTTCCCTATATATTTTGTGAGGAAACTTCTTAGTGATGGTAAATGGGGTTAAAAGGTCAAACCAAAGTTTTAGAGCTATGTTTGCATTGTTAAGTTTTCTAAAGGAATTGATGTAATGATTAATCAGTGTTGTTTTAGAAGGTTTTGTTATATTATATTGTATACTTATGCATAGTAATAACCAGGGTTTGTTTGATTTGTCTACTATTATTTTTTTTAACAGATTAAATTCATTTGTTAATATAGCCATAGTTAATTCTTTCCAGTTGGCAAAATAATTTGGGTTTATCCAGTCTACTGTAGTTTTAAGCACAGATGCTTTTAAATATGTTTCTATTTCTGGGAAGTTCAATCCTCCTTGTTTCCAGGGTCTAATGTGATGAGTTAGAGCAACTCTATTCTTTTTGGGATACCATAAACATTTTATTAAACATGAATTTATTTCTTTAAGGATGCATCTTTCAGGAATTAACTGTATTGCTAATGCTACATATAGTATTTTTGGCAATAAGACCATTTTTATTAATTGCAATCTGTCTACGAAAGTTAATATAATTTTGTGCCACATTTCTATATATATTTTTATTGTTTCAATAATGTTTTTATAATTTATTAATATTGTTTCATTTTTATTTTTGCATTACACTATTCCTAAATAATTAAGTGTAAGTTCTTGTTTTCCTATTATGGATTTATCTGTAACTTGTAGTTCTTTTTTCTTATTTAAAAATAGAAATTTTGATTTTGATCTCTTAAAGTGTAGACCTGAAATCTTATAAAATGTCTACATTACTTCTTCTAGCTCTCCTAATGACTCTCTGGAGTTTGATAAAGTTAATAAAATATCATCAGCAAAAAGCATTATTTTAGATATGTACTGGTCATAGACTTCTATTACTTTTATTCTTGGATTATTGCATATTATTTCTGCAAGTATTTCTATAGCCAAAGCAAATAAAATAGGAGAAAGGGGGCATCCTTGTTTAGTACCTTTTGTTATATGGATAGATTCTGAGGTGAAAGGACCTAATTTAATGTAGGCTAAGTTATTAATATATATGTTTTTTAGTAATAAGATGAATTGAGGAGGAAATTCAAATAATGCTAAAGTTTTAAATAGATATTCCCAGTTGAGGGAATCAAAGTCTTTTTCTATGTATAATCTGATTACATGTGTTTCTCTGTCTTCTTTATTCACATAATCTATAAGAGTAAGTATCCTTTTAATATTATCATGTGTGCGCCTGTTATATAAAAATCCAGTTTGAGCATTATTAATTGCCTTTGAAAGTGGGATTTTCATTCTGTTAGCTAGGATTTACATGAATATTTTGTAATCATTATTCAGTAATGATATAGGTCTTTATGCGGTGCAAAGGTCTGATGGTTTATTATCTTTTAGAATTGGTGTTATGAGAGAATATTTCCATGATAGTGGTATTTTTGCTTCTGACTGGACTTCTAGCAAAGATTTATAAAAAATGGAGATTACTGTTGAAGGGAAGAGTTTGTAAATGTCCATAATTATACCATCTATCCCTGGAGCTTTGTTAGATTTACTTTCTTTTATCTTGTCAACAATTTATTTGTAGGATATAGGTTTTTGTAAGTCTAGTTTTAAGTTTTCGGGAATTTTTTTTATATTGGTAAGGTTTGTATCTAAGTTTATTTGGTTGGTATCTAAATCTTCTTTTTTGAAGTGTTCCATATAATGGAACCAAAATGCTTCAAGGATGTCTCCTATATCTGATACTTTTTTTCCTTTCTTTTCATGATATATACTACTAATGTTATTTGCTTTGGATTGCATTTTAATTCCTGTAGATAAGCTATGTATATATCTGGGGGAGGTGGCTAATGAGTTTATTTTTAATTTTTCCAAGGCTAGACAAGTTTTGTGTGTTAGAATTTCATTATATTTTTTATTTAATTCCCCTATTTCTTTTTTGACTTCTGGACAATTGTGATTTTTTTTAGATTTTGCTGTCAAGAGTCTGGCTTGCAAGTCTAATGATTCAGATTCCCACTCTCTAACTTTGTTTTTGTACCAGCTAAGGGTCTTACCAAATACATACGCTTTTAATGAGTCCCAGACCATGACTCTACTGATTTCTGTTGTATTATTAAGTTTAAGAAATAATTGTAGTTCTAACAACATCCAGGGTCTGAATTCTTTAATTTTCATTATATATATTGGAATTCTAATTGAGAGGATTAACGGTTTAAACTCTATTTGGAGATTCATTATCAGAGAGTCATGATCTGAGAAGGGGCATGGAACTATTGAGAAGTTGAGGATTTTTGTTTGTAAATCTTGAACTACTTATAATTTGTCTATTTTGGTTTGTGTTCTAAATCTATGGTCTTTATGGGGAAATAATAAGGATTTATCATCTTTTAATTTAAAAATTAATTAAATGAAATGAATCAAGCCATCTTTTTAAGGATTTTGAAATAGTTGCTATGGGAAAAGACTTCTTGGTGGTTTCAGAAGCTTCTAAGGTACAATTAAAGTCTCCTCCCAGTATAAGATTTCCTTTATAATTGTTGGAAATAAAATCTAGGTGTTTTTTTAACCGTTCCTGCTCCAATTCCTGGGAACCACTATAGATTAGCCAAGGTCCATATTCTATTATTAAATTTAATTATAACAAATGCTAGTAGAACTTTTTTGTCTTCATATTTATAAATAACTTTGGGAGTGATTATATCTTTCTTCCACAGAATTGATATTCCTTTTGTCTTTATTCTATAGGAGGATTGAGCTAAGACTGTATAGTTATTAGGGTTCCAAATAACGCTATCATTAGTCTTAAAATGTGTTTCCTGGAGAAATACTACTTGTGCCTTATCTAGATTTACATATTTTAGTAAGTTTGATCTTTTATTTGCATTATTTAAGCCATTGATATTTAATGATAAGAATGTTAAATCCATTTCAAGTTATTGTTGGAAGAAACTTTTTGCTTCTTTTTTTTTATTTTGATTATAGTAGTTATACCACATTCTTTGATAACATTGGATGCTATTTTTATGTGTGTAAACTTGGGAGTATAACTTAATGTTCTTGCTTCTTTAAATATAAGTAGGGTAAAATTCTGGTCAGGCTTTAAAAAAGTACTTCTATAAAACATTAATTCTAAAGTATCAAATACAAGTAAATATGAATTCCCCATTAAACATGGAATGAAAGTAATTCCTAATCCAATAGATAAAGATAGATCTATTGGATTATCACTCATATATTTAACCAACAATATCAGCTGAGCTCCGTATGTTAAATTATTTTATGGAGAATTTTCTTAAAAGAGATATGAAATACTATATTATTCTATTATTGTTCTATAGTATTTTATATATCAGGATGGAATGTTAGTAGTGTAAACAATTATTATATTGACTTAGAAAATATCCAATATTTAGTTACCCTTAAGAGATCCCAAACATGTAAGATATGTCATTTTGGATAAATTAAATGCAACAGCGGAGCATACATTAAATAAGCCAACAACAAATAGATTATTACTAAAATAATTTGACTAAAAGGACTCTACAGGAGACAATGAGTGATTACCAATGAAATATGAATTTACTGTAGGTGTACTGTCTTCCTTTACTTTCCCATTCTTCAGCTCACCAACTTCAACTTGCACTTGTGAAAAGACATGGCTTATCAGTGGTATCCTGACTCAGAGTAGAGGTACCCTACATTCTTGTGTCCAGTGCATTTACATATTTATAGATTTACAAAGCAGAGTGTAAGAATGAACTATGATCACCCTGACAATTCCCATCCTGCATAGGGCACCTCCTGCTTCCAGAATGGGTAATCACATCAGGTCTAGAATGAATGTGAAAGTACCTATATGGTAATCAAGACTTACCTTAAGTAAGCATTAATCAAATAGTATTTAGAGCATCTTAGAGAGTTCTTGGGGCAGTTAGAATACTCTTAAGCCTCTCCTCCCTTGACCAAAAACAGAGATTTCCATCCCTTTCTTTCCCTTGTTTTAAATCAGTACTAATAAAAGAAATTCAGCAAACATAGGTAAACAGAAATAACATTCAGTAGTCTGTCTTGTACATGACCCGCAATCCATTAAACAAATTAGTGACTAACATCACTTCAGTAAACAATATAAAGACAAATTAGAAATAATTTCCTAGCTCTTTAAATTTTTTGATAAAGAAAAAAGTTAACAATAAGCTATTTTAACTAAAAGTATAAAGCATTTCAATTTTTCCTTGCATGTATACATTTCTACTTATATTGTAGTGTCAATAGCTGTCTTTGAAATCTGTACAATACTTCACTTCTTCTAACCATTCCTTTTTCAATTCAGGTTTTGTTTTGTCAAAATGGCAACAATATTTCAAGGGTACAATTAATATTTAGGCTGATGTTTCAAATAAATAACTTGTCAGTTGCCAATTGAGTTAGTTTAGAATGTATGGTTAGTGCAAATATAGCATGTTGCAAAAATAATATGTTTTTTTTGTGTGCTCTAGAGACTGTCATATGCAAATGATATATATAATAACATATAATATATAACATATATGTATATATTATATATATAACATATATAATATATATAGAGCAGATAGCTTATGGATTCAGGTTGTTGAAGTAAATTATGCTTATTAATCAGGCAGTTTCATTTAAATTCACAAGTAATTTGAGAACATTTCAGTTGAGTTTCCAGGAATGTGTAGTCCAATGTGAGTAATTGAGTCCACTTTTCCTCATAAACATATGTCACAATTCATTAAACTAAGCAGAGCCTAACATCTGTCTAATAATCATTATAAAGACAAAGAATAGTAATTTCCTAGCTCTTCAAACTTTTTGATATTGCAAAATGTTGACAGTAAGCTAGTTTAACTGGAAGACTAAAACATTTCAATACTTCTTTGTGAATATATATTTTTACTTTTACTGTAGTGCCAAGAACTGTCTTTGAAATCTATGCATTACTCCACTTCTTTCAAGTCATTCATTTTACAGTTCAGATTATATTTTGTCAAAATGCCAATAGCATTTCAAGGGCACATTTAATATTTAAACTGATATTTTAAATGAATAGCTATCAGTGACCAAGTGAGTTTGCACTGAGTGTGAGGTAACTGCAAAGATAACATGTTGCAAAAGGTAATATGTATCTTTTCATATGCTCTAGAGACTGACAATTTCAAGTAACATATAAAATGTAACTTTTACAGTGCAGACAGCTTGTGAAATCAGCATGTTAAAGTGAGTTGTTGTGTCTTTCGGCTTTTCCCGGTTAGGGGTCGCCACAGCGGAACTCCGGTCTGCTAATGATTGGCAGTAGATTTTTACGTGCCAAGTTGCCAGCCCTGACGCACAACCTTCAACGAAGGTACACCCATTGAGGCATGTCTCCACACAGAAGACGCTTTAGCTGAGAATCAAACAGGACAACGTCTCTACTGTGAGGCGACAATGCTACCGCAGCACCACCACTGCAGCGTAATACTTTTTAATCAAGCAGCTACATTTCAGTGCACATGTAGTTTGGGAACATTTCAGTTGTGTTTTCAGGAATATGTAATCCTGTGAGGATAAATCATAAAATATTTACAAATAATCCTATTATGTATTTATTTTACCTTGTTTAGGTTGTTTTTCATTTTACTAACTAAACAACATTACTTTTTCTTATTATTTGTTATCTGTGAGGCTAAATGAACTTCGCAGATTCACAGTGTCCTTAGAAACTGCAGCAATTGTTTACCGTTGCTATTGCAACACAACTAGAATGTGAAGAAAGCTTCACTTTTCTCAAACAACAGTACATTTTTCCCTCCTATTTTTTATGTATTTTTTAATACTAAAAGGAAATAATTCAAAAGACATATGTACATGAATGGAACATTTCAGAGTTAATCACGAACATGTCCCCAATCCCAATAAGCATAACAGTGACCATCTGTAATAATAATTAATTAAGCTCACTATTCCAATTAGTCTACCTTAAAACTAGATTATTTTAAACTATTATTTATCTATGTATAGATAGTGAGTTATTAAATATATACAGACTATATTAGTATAGTAAATAGGAGAGAATTTAGAAAGGGAGACAAGATGCAGTTAAAATAAATAATGAGAAAAGAAAGAGAGAAAGAAAAGAGAAAATTAAGAGAAAATACACATATACTATGTATGTATGTATGTTGATTTACAGTATAAATATTTATGCGCTATATAATCCTCCTTCTGTGAAAGAAAAGTACCCTGTTTTACATACATGAGGTAATGTGAAAACTCTCATGTGTCATCTATTTTCAAAAAATATAGATAAATATTGCAGTAGTTAGTTACCTTTGTTTTAAAATTCCAAGCAGTAAAATTGGTCCTTTAAAATAATATTAAAACAATCCATATCATAGATGCTTTGAGAGATTTGGCTGTAGCAGTATCAGTCTTTTGTTTCTTCTTTTTGACATCCGTCCAGACATTTGTTTCTTTTGTTCTCTTGAGAGAAGGTGACATCCAATCCATATCTTCTGGTAAAGTAATCACATTATTAGTTTTAATAAATGAAGAGGCTTCCTCTAAGTCAATAAAAGTCCTCATCTCATTGGCATACAATATTCTTATCTTAGCTGGATATGCAAGTTGTGTCTTGATGTTATTTTGTTTCAAAAACTTTATCATTGGCCACACATTTTTCTTTGTTCCATTATTCTAGATGAATAGTCATTATCAAATCTTATCAGGCTCTGTTTATATTTTAGAGGTGCCTTCCTCCAAGCAGATCTTAAAAGCAGTTCCTTGTCCAAGTATGAAAGAAATTTGATAATTATTGACCTAGGAGGAGAGTTTGAGTTAGTGGCAGGTGCTGTGTGCCCTTTCAATGCCAAAGGAAAGTCTTTCTTTTAAATTTAAAAAGTCAGGGATCCAGCTTGATAAAAAGGAAATAATATCCTCACCTTCTGTGTTTTCAGGTAATCTGAAAATCCTGATGTTATTTCTCCTCTCCCTATTTTCCAAGTCATCTACTTTATTAACCAACCAAGTGTTTTGTTTAAGAAGCAGTTCTTTCTGTGTTTCCTCTTCCTTAAGTCTGCTTTCTAAGTCATTTAGAGAAACCTCTATTCCTGTTATTTTTGTCTGGTGTTGTTGTAGCATTTTCTTGAGGGTGTCAGCCTGTTTTTGACTGCTTGTTTTAAAATGTTCCAGGTTCTCTTTAAAATCATCCATCTTCAAAGACAGCTCCTGCAGGGTAGATGCCATCTGTTGTAATTCCTTCTTTAAGGCAGCATCCTGGTGAGAATTCTTTGAGTTGCTCATTTTAACAAGTGAATATATCTCCAAGCTTTTTGACAGGAAATTATTTGTAAAACTTTACCAACGTTTCTAATTATGTAAATTAGTCCTTTATCTATGAGATTTTATACTTTGAAGAAAAAAAAAAGAATATTTTCCTATCTTATTTAACTAGTTATATGGAGCTGTAAAATACTGCTGTTTTCAGTTAGCCATTCAGGCTCCGCCCCTCACACACAAGTAATTCTAATTGATTATGAAAAATATGGAAAGGAAGAGAAAAATAATGACTGAGGGAATAATTAACTGATAAAACAAGAATAAATGTGAATGATGCATTACAGAATTGTTAACTCGTGTTTATATCTAAATACTACTTGCTTGGTAAAATGATGAGTAGTCTGCTGCAGTTAGAGATTTGCTTAAAATAAAATGAGTAGTAGTAATAATAATAATAATAATAATAATAATAATAATAATAATAATAATAATAGTGCAATATTTTTAATTCTGATAAATATTGAATTTAAATAATTTTTTTCTCCTTTTTTCATACTATGGGAGAATTTGAAATGTTTAGAATTATAATCTACCTTTTAGGATACTTGAGATGGGTTGGAGGAATAACTTAATTAGGGACAACTTCACACGACTGAAAACTCTTTTGACAGAATGTCATTTTACTGAGACCACAATACCTAATTTTCAAAATACTGAAAGTTAATTTGACTGACTCTCATTATACTGAAAGCTCACAATGCTGAGTTTCAAAATATTAAATTTTAAACCCTAGACATGCACACTTACAACACCAATGACTAACTCTTTTCAGAACTAAAAAACTACTTACTAACCCTCTTAACAGAAACCGGACAATATAAAACCAAACTAGGTGGTGGGCTACCCCACACACTCCCCAATGTGGAGAGCTGTGCTCCCCACAACCCCTAAATACATATACTAACTCCAGGATTGCACTACAGTGGGGAAAAGGGCATATACCTTTTACTTACCTTACAGTACTCTACACGCTGACACTACTGCTGGGAATGCACAAACATCTGCCATATTACTTTAGACACTTCCCATAAAAATGTAAAGAGACATACTCACATTTAGGAACACTACAACACTACTTTCTACATGACTATCAGTATTCTGAAAGTCAGCATTTTAAGTTACAGTAATTCTTTTTATCATAAGCAAGTCACAGGTGAAGGGAAACCCACATCATATCTATGGCTTAAAATTCAGTATAATGAGATTCAGTAAAATGAGTTTTCAGTATTGTGAAAATGAGGTATTGTAGTCTCTATGAAATGAAATTCTGTCAAATGAGTTTTCAGTCATATGACGTAGACCCCTTGATTAAAGTGCTACTGGTTAGATTATGAGCCTATAGATTCCATGGTTAAGATATATTTAAATTTCTAAACAGCATGATTTTAAAACATTAAAGAACAATTTATTTACAATTATTGGAGACATTAGACATGGTAATCCATTGGGGTCTATATCACAACATTGAACCCGTAAATGTCGAATGCTCACATAAGTGAAAAATTGCTTACTCAAAGTTTACTCATTTTGTTCACAGTACAGTGAAGATCAGGATATTAGCTGTTTCCTCACTGTAGTGTGATCATAGAGTAGGAATATATATTTAGCGGTGGTGTGGGGGGCGCAGACCCCCATAATACCATTTTTGAGTACGTGAATATTCGCTCATGTGAGCATTAGATATTTACAGGTTCGATGTTGTGATATAGACGTATGTATTGTATGAACTAAGATAATCTCCAGTTATGAATGTCTTCATTATAAATAGAGTATCATTCAATTTGATAATGTTTTATGTGCCATTATTTAATGTTAGTTCTAGAGAGCAAATGTATTGAAAGTTACCAATAAAAAGATGTGTACAGTTCTTTTGAATTCAAAGGCAGCGCTAACATGGGATTTCTACAAAAAGATCTGCAAAACTGTATCAGGCTGCCTCTGCATTTGTTCTTTATGATAATGAGGTATTTCATCAAGAGCCATAAGCTAATTATCCATTATGCTGTTGCTCCTAGAACAGTCTCAGAGAAGGCATCAACACACTTAGCGATTCATTAAATTGCTCAGCTATGTAGATTAGCATGGCTGTTTCTTCCATGGGCAAATGATCATGTACTGCATTGCTGTAAAGGCAAGTGCTGGGAGTTAGTGGTAAGGTAGGGTTGGGACATGTGTGCATGACTGTATGTGGCTACATGTGTGAATGTATGTGTGTGTGTGTGTGTGTGTGTGTGTGTGTGTGTGTGTGTGTGTGTGTGTGTGTGTGTGTGTGTGTGTGTGTGTGTGTGCATTTGTGAGAGTGTCTGCCTGGGAGGTAGAAGTAGGGAGATAGGCAGATAGTCATGTATGTTTATGTGCATCTCCGTCTGTATTTGGGTTGGGGTAGCTATCATATCTCCACACATCACTAGACTAATTAGCAGAGTCTATAACAGTGGGTGACGAAAACACTAGCCAGCAAGGATTACTTTTCATTAATAGGTTCATAGGTATGTACTGGCTACTGGCCCTGGAGCCTTAGCAAGCCTAGCCCATAAAATTGCCTTATGCCCTGGTGTCCTGTCACCCGATGTTAGTTCACAGTGCCTCTATCCAGTAGAGCCACAGGGGTGATCCCTTGAGTGAACTTTCTGTTACACATCCATTTGTTGAGTTTTCTCTTGAAGAGGGCCAGCAAGGTGCTCTGCTTGACATGGATAGGAAGCTTATTCCAGAGTATGGGCAGTTTCTGGGTAATGAACCGGTCCTTCCAGCATGTTCTGTTGATTGTGGTAATGAGGTTGAGATCACTGGAGCATGTGATGTGGGGGGATTAGGATATCTTTACGTGTAGCATTTCTAGTAGGGCTGGGTCGGTTATGGCTTTAAGTCAAGCAGAGATCACCTCTAAGTAGACGATAAGAGACTGAGAATAGCTGAAGTTTCTTGTGTTTGTCCACGTAGGACATGTGTTTAAGGCCTAGGATCCTCTTTGTGATGTAGTTCTGTGGCCTTTCCAGCTGTTGAAGGTGTCTGGTGAGGTAGATGCCAAATAGGGCATTATACTTGATGACTGGTCTAATGAGGGATGAGTCGAGAGGGATGATGACATCTTTCTTCCTGGATGCAAAACCCTTGGTTATGAGATGTGCCACATAGAAGGATTTTTCTGAACACAGTGTCAATGTGGGGGTTGAAGGTGAGATCGCTGTCGACCTGGGTGCTCAGGTCTTTTATAACACCTTCAGTGTTCAGTGGGCTCCAATCAATGTGGTAATTAGTGGGGACTGATTTCTTTCCAAAAGGAATGATAACACATTTTTTGGCATTAAGCTTAAGGCCATGGCTCTGACTGCAGTCATTGGTCTGAGTGAGGTCTTTCTGTAGGATGTTTGCATTACTTGGGGAATTAATAATGACTCTCAGCCTACAGTCATCTGCAAACTTGGTCAGCCAGAGTCTCTCTGTGTTGGCCTGAACTTCTGAGAAGTAGATGCCATACAGGGGAGGGCCCAGCACTGAACCCTGTGGGACTACACTCATGACTGGTCAGCAGTCTGACTTGGAATCCGCTGCGTTCACTCTGTGTGTTCTGTCTTTGAGCCAGTTTGCAACCCACCTAGTGATATAGGGATTGATGCCCAGTTTGGTGAGTTTATCAATAATTCCTGAGTGGGGATTGATGTCAAAGGCTATTGCCAGATTGAGGTAGGCTGTAGGCACTGCCTTACCCTCATCCACAGCCTTAATGACTGCCTTAAAGAAGTCAACCAGGTTAAGTAGGCAGAAACTCCCTTTGACAAAGCCAAACTGCATAGGGTCTAGAGTTTGTAGAGTGCCTATATTCTTGTTAAGCAGGTCCATGATGATGTGTTCCATAGCTTTACATACCAGGCTTGTCAAGATAATGGGGAAATAGTTCCCAGGGTCTGTAGTCGCTCCCCCCTTATGGAGAGGGATGACAGTAGTAGTGTGCCATTTGGCAGGGACAAAGGCTTAGGTAAGACTGTGACTTGAACAGGGCACACAGGTGTGGTGTCAGTTTGTTTTGTAGTTCATGTAGAACACATCCAGGGATATTATCAGGTCCCATGGATGCTCTATTCTTGATCTTGGACAATGCAGCTTTTACCTGCGCTGCAGAAATGTTGGGTACCAGGCATTCTTCTGGTACTGTGATAGGGCCTTGGGGGAGAGAAAGGGGTAAGGTTGGCACTGAATCTGTCAGCAAGTATATTGCCTATATCTGTTGACTCAGTATAGGAGGTACCATTATGCAATAGCTCAGAACAAATCTGGGTATTGCTGTGGAGAATCTTGATATAGATATAGAAGGCTTTGTGATTGTTTTTAGTGTCAGTCACAATTCTGCCTTCATAGCTGGCTTTAGAGGATTTGATAACTGATCTCAATTGTTTGTTGAGATGGATAAGGGAGTTTTTCCAGTCTTGGGATTTCACTTTATTCTGCAACAGTTTCTTCCTTCTGTTGTAGAGTTTATTGATGGCTGGGGACTACCAGATTGGCTTCCTTTTTTTTTTGAGGAGAGTGTCTATGTTCTATTTGCTATGGCTAGTTCCATGCATTTGTGTATGTGTTCAGACAGTGCATTGGTATATGTTTCAGCAGTCATGCAGCTATTTTTTATTGGCATTGGTGCTGAGAAGTTAGCCTCCTCCATTTTTATGAGCCCAAAGTCAGCTTTGGAGAAGTTTTTCAGGGTGGCCACCTTTGCAGGGTCATCAGTTTGTGATTGGATCTAACCAAGGAGGAATTAACAACAGGTGTAGAGCAATGGTCACCCATGTTAGTGATAATCAGGTTGAGGATGTTGCTTCCTCAAGTGGGTCAGAATGAGCTGGTCCAGGGCACTGGAAATGATGGATTCCAGGAAGTGCTGGGCTAGTGCATTGGTACATGAGTAGTTTTCCCAGCTGATGGACGGGTAGTTGAAGTCTCCCAGTATGAGAGCATTGGGCTGGACCTTGATAGTTTCCAGGGTGCTTAGGAATGTGGAGTGAGAGTCTAAGGACATGGTTGGGGTCCTATAGCAGGATATAACCTGTATTGCTGCCTTGCCTAGTGTTAGTTGTACCTGGAGTATCTTGGGTGCATTATGCTGGGCTACCAGTCTAGAGGTGTGCATACCCTTTATGAATATGGAGATACCACTGTCTTAAGAGCTTCTGTCCATATTCCAGGGCTGAAAGGTATGGAATAAGTTGTAGCCTGGAAGCACAGAAGTGCTTTCTGCCTCTTTAAACCAGATTTCCGTTACAGCACAAATGCTGACATTCTTCATTTTGAGGAGCGCTTTGAGTGAGTGCATCTTGAGATTTAGACTTCTAGCATTGAGCAGCATGACCCTCAAACTGCATTTATTTATAGCTGTTATGGTGGATATTTGGTCTTTGGAACACCGCCTAACAAAGGCACTATGGGGAGGCAAGAGCCTTAGCCAGTAGCCGTAATCGCAGGGGAGACAGATGCAGGCCATCTCTGGCAAAACATCAAGGTCTGTTGTCCCAGACAGACAGATACTGGATTCCCTTAGAATGACACCAGAAACTTAGCCAATTGTTGAAGTCAATCATTTTCTGCTTGTACTGTGGTATCATTCTGGGTGATGGTAGGATACTGCTCAAGGCTAGGGTCATACCTGCCTGGGCCACATAATCCAAGAGTTCCATCACATCTCTTTTCATGTAGTCCAGGGAGGTATGTCTCAGGTCATTCTTGTGTCCTAATGGCATTTGAACAGTTTGGGTATCAGGATTGGGTTTACAATAGACACCAGGGATTGCACTGAAAGTGTTGTGTTGTAAAAACATTTTTTTAGGAGTTACAGCATTTTAACAGTACAGGGATTAAAGTTGGAGGAAGACTAGACACCAAGGATTTGATATAATAATATAATTAAAAAAACATAGAACTATGTAATAGGAAAAGGGATTTGAACCATTCACCTGTGACATAAGGATCTCTTGCACTCCTGTGTTAGTGTTTACTAGATATTTATTTAGGAGCACATCAGGCATGAGGTAGAGGGATGGAAAGTGATGGCTATACCTTCCAACTTTGTAAGCATTCAGCCTAGCATGAATTTATTGAAGAATAACAAGTGTGAAACTCATTTTGTTTGGCTTTGTGAACTGACTGCAATCATCCATGAATTACATGGACAGGGGAAAGGAGACATCATAGGTGACATGGCAGCAAGGACAAGGATGGGGCAAGTTGTCAGAGTGTGTGTGTGTGTGTGTGTGTGTGTGTGTGTGTGTGTGTGTGTGTGCATGTGTGTGTGTATGTGTATGCATCTGTGTGTCTGTCCTTTAATGCATGTTTGCACATGTAAGACTAAGTGGGAGGTGCCTCTGCTTTCATGATACAGCTGCCAACACTGTTCATTACTGTGAAAAGTGCTCATCTGAACTAAGTGGGAGATAACTTCATTCAGAGACATGCAGATCAGCCTATAATGAGGTCCCTCCTCATTGTGGCTGTATCTCTGAATCACAAAAAACTGCACTGTGGTAACAAGACCTTTTTCTGCATGCCTTACTGGCCTGGCATGCCAGTACTTGTCCATGCTGGGCCAACCAGCCTTCTTCTTTATCCCTGAACTTAATCTGGTGTTGCTGGGGCCAGTCATGGAACTAGGCATCCAGGAGCTTGGTATGTCTGTGCATCCATCCAGGGGGGATTTTTACATATGACCTACCAATTTCCCTCCCTTTGTGAACCCATTGGTTAGCCTGGGGTTAGGCATGCAATTGAGACATGTGATGCAATACCCTGTCTCCACAGCAGTTCAGCAATGTCTCCATCCTGTTCCCCTCTTTAGGCATGTCTACCAATGTGCTTCCCCAGCCTCCACCAGGGATCATCACAGTAGATGTCCACAGGGAGGGGATGGTAACACCCAGCTCTCCTTACCTTGCCGCTTGCAAGAGTCACCTGAGCTGCTAATTGAACCCAGGTCATCTGGGTTGTATTCAGGACTGTATCCCTTTACACCACCAGTGTGGTTATATTAACTATATATTAGGTAAGGAAAATCTTTTACAAAAGAAATTGGTATTTGCAGGAGATGAATTATTAATGTTAAAGCAAATTGGCAGCATGTGATTATGCATTATTAATGTTAAAGCAAATTGGCAACATGTGCTTATGATTGAATATTATTAACAATCCATATAATTAACATCTTAACATCTGTAGAAATCTATATAAATCCTCTCAACAAGCTTCCCTCATACAAAGATATGATAATTATACCCTAATAAGCATTTCCAACAACCTAATACATCTACAGAGAATTAGGCAGAAGACCTTTAACTCTGTTGACATTTGGCTACATGACAATCATCTGTACCAAATCCCAAAAAAATACTTCTTTTTAAAAATCAAATGTTCACAAACAAACTTTAAAAATGTGTCCTTAAATAATACCATGATTGAAGTTATTTCACATACAAAGCTACTAGGTGTAACAATCAATAAGAGTCTTAAATTTGAATTACATATCCACATCAGCATCAAGAAAACCCATAAAAAACCAGGCACCCTATTTAGAGTGAAGACATTCCTTACAACCTTTACCAAGGTAACTCTAGCTACTGCTTACTTTTACTCTCTCTGTATGGCACCCCTGTCATGACCAACCTAAAACGTCTGCTGTACAGCAGTAAAACACTTAAATGGCTTGAACTTTCTCGCCACCAATCTAATACTCAGCTCATCTCAACCTACAGATTCATCCATACTCCATCTGCCTGCCCAGCACTTAGCCCCATACTTCAATGATATCTTCCAAATCATCCCCTTTAATCAAATAATGAACAACTGCTTACCATCTAAAAGCATCAAAGATTCACACAGTCATACCTCTCAAAAGTATTGATGACCACTGCATGCCCTCAGTTTAGCACCATATGTCTGTACTGGAAAAATCATTAAAGAGAGAAGTTAGAAAGTAATGATACACATTGTAGTTTCTGACTTCACAACCCTCATAAGATCATTCACAATAAAGTTGGGAAACTTTGATGCTATCAACTGTCCAATTTCCCAAGACTAATATAAGTCAAAGTTAAAATTACCAGTTCAACATCACAAATGCAGATATAGTAAGCAATAAGTCAGCTATGCACCCTGAGGATTAGAAACAAAACATATGTATCCCTGAATCCAAAAGATAGAAAACAGGGATATGGCACAGTTACCATCACTTGCACAGGGTGTTGTGTGTGTGGGGGGGCTAGGCTGACACAAAACATCAGTGAGTATGTGTGAATAATAATGAGAAGCAGGCAGACATTTGGATAAACCAAAAAATGACTTTTAAGCTGCATGTCTGAACCATGTATCTGTTGTGTGTGTGTTTGTAGGGGTCCCCAGGTGAAATTGGTGTGTGAGTGTCTGCATGAACACAATCAAGCTCTGTGATAGCTGTACATCTTGGTATGTTGCAAAGGTGTGAGCCATACATAGTAGAGGTGGCAGTTCATTGTTATCATCCCCAACCATGAGAACTGGCTCTACCAGGAATTGCACTGGCATTTCCACTATCACAGTCAGAAGCAATGCTGCTACCTGAACGTGACTGATGTCTGCTCAATGAGATCCATTCACTGAGATGCACAGGACCGTGACCCCATGGCCTGTCACATCTGGGTGTGAACAGCTCACACACTGATGGAGCAGTGGAAGCACTGCCACTATTGGAGCATGATAGGGCACAGCCTCATTGGCTAACAGCAGATGCTATGCCCATGATGATGCCATTCCCCTCCCAGCAGATGTTCCATCACAGACAATGCTCGTTCCATGATAGACACCCCTCATTCCATCATAGATATCCCTCATTCCAATGTGTCATTCATTCGACCCATTGAACCGGCAACATGGCAGAGGCAGTCATGCATGTCAGCCTGTGCCACATCTACAACCCTGAGCATTTGTTTGGAGCACCTATGGGAATGTGCTTGTGCCTCCATGATGGCTCCAAACATAGGTTGAGTTGCACAAGAGGAGACACCTGGACCAGGTGGAGGAGGGACAGCAGGCCTCTTCTGAGCACCCCCTATCAACCCTTCTGTGTAGCACCTAACCCACACTTTGACTATGTCCTGAATCAACAGGCACTGAAGCTGCAGTAACTACACTTCCCTTATCAATGGCCTTTCCCTCCACCTGTCCAATATCAGTGGGCTCACTGGAGTGGGTAAGCATAGGCCTAATGGCTGTGTCTGATGAAATTGCAGGGGATGGCTGTTTGTCAATCTCAGTGTCAGATTCACCCTGTGCACCCCCCGACTGTGCCTCAGTTAGCCCACATTATCATCAGAGTCTGCTGATACACTGTCATCAGGTGGCAGAGGGCCCACACTTCCACTGTCATGATCACCTGTGATAAAAAGCAAAAAACAAAGCAAAAAATTAATACATACACTACACTAATCCAATACATGCTAAGAAGCTAATAGTAGTGCCACTATTACAGACAGTACAGCAATACATGCAACAGACCAAACATCAACAGCGCACACTAAAACATTTCTTTAAATTGCTCAGCAGTACTGACACAAAAAATATTTGGCTTGCCATCTGCAGGTGAGATTCTCCTCTGCAATCCAGATGGTCCTGCAAGACGTTAGGCAAACAGTAAGGGCAACATCATCACAATTAACAGTAAAACAGGCAGTAATACTTGTACCCCTTTATATGTCCATTAATTATACTTTCAATGAGAACGTTGTTGACAACTCTAACCTAAGATAATAACTGTAGCGATCTTCAGTCCCCCCAAAAAAGAATTCATGTGACACAGAAGTACCTTATTGATTTCAGTTGTCTTACTTTACAATAGTATTCAGCTGTTGAGATGTAAAAGCCTACCAGGAAGCTCCTCCTGGGATGTGCTGGTTATCCCTGAAGCTGTTGCATTGACACCCAGGGCATGCTGTACTGCACTTTTCTGGGAGCCATCTGGATCCATGATATTGGTCAGGATCTCTTCATTCAGTGTTAGTGGTGGCTACATAGCAGGCCCTCTCCGGTAACCATATGGTCATGGCCTACTGCAGTTGCTCTCTTCTGTGCTGATGTGATGTTGTCAGTGGCCCTTTGGCACACCTGCTCATATGTCATGTTGTGGCCACCCACAGCATTCAGATCATCCACGATCTGGTACCAAATTTGCTTTCTGGGTGCCATATTTCCCTCTCCCCTTTCAAGCATGAAGGCACTGTGTTGCCTAAATGCATCCACTATGACCTGATTCCCAGCATCGGCGAAGAGGGGTCTCTGAGGATTGACACACCTGGGTGACATACTTCTAGGTGTTCCAAAAGACAACAGAAGGATAATACACATAAATACTACATAACTACAAAATAAGTGTTCCCAGATAAAACAGAAAAGGCAGCCACACAGTATTACCCACTGGAGAAACATAAAACAGTCTAGAGATGTGACAGGCAGGATGCAAAACAAGGAGAGTAACAATAGCAACATATCCTTGTTTGTATTGTACCAGAACAGTAACTCAGCCTTGCTCCTGCCAAAAGAACAGACAATTCACACATTCTGCTAACAAAACCTTCTTTGAAATGCTAAAAGTGCTGGAGCTGTCCCTGAAACATTTGTACATATTTATCACAAAGCATGCCATTTTCAAGAACTGACAATCATGTACACCTATGAAATGGCTTTACAAACATACCCATGGCATTTATACACTTCTAACTAATGCATACAGATAAAAGTGGTAAAGCATTTGCTCAGATTTTTGATAAATACATCCCAGCATATGCAGCATATAGCTGACAAAATACAAGCATACCATCTGAAGTTCAGTAATCCTCTGTGCAGTTATATCCCAAATAAATAGTGTATGTTCAGTCCTGTCCACATAAATAAGTCTCTTCACCATCAGTTTGCCTAACTAAATGGTGGCCTTTTTATATAATGTAGATTCAGGGCTGTCAGCATGGTGAAGACACAAATGAGGTGTGAACTGATTAAAATTGTTGAATCCCAAATACTTGGATCCGTGTAGGAGATACAAACATAGTGCAGGCACTCCCTCAGTGTTTGTTCTTGAATGATTACTGGCTACGAGAATGAAAACACAACACAATGCAGGCTGCCTTACATCCAGTGGGTGTGTCAGGTTAGATCTACAAAGTGTTAGATGCAAGGTTGGAAATGTAAGTAAGCAGCACACAATTCACATTTTGTGTACCTTAACATCCAACCTGCACTTCATTTGTTTGCAAGTGCATATGTTATTATTTCCAGTTAATATCCTCACACATTTTAAGGTCAATGATATTGAAAGATATACAAACTGCATGTATCAGGTTACTGGTAAGATAACTGAAGAATGACCAACAAACACAGAGAGGTAAAAGAGAGCTGTATATTTGCAAGCAATAATCATTACAGGTTGTGTGATCACTAAGTGCACTACATCCCAAAATAATAAATGTACTAATAACAGTTGTATGATTTCATATTACTGTCAACGATGTCGCAGTTGGCTGTGTACAGAATGATTTCAGTTCCTTGCTGCAAAGCTGTTTGTGTGGCAAAGAGGGATAGGGCACCCATCCTGTGTTCTGAAATTTCACTGAAGTGAGAGTTCAAATTCATATCTATGTAGACATATCTCATGTGGACCATCATTTTCCACTTTGTATGTTATAGACTGAGTTTTCCTCATTTCAACTACTTGTCCTTTTTTTCCTTTTCTGTTTTTTTTTTTTTTTTGGGGGGGGAGTAGTGTTTGTGTGATGCAGCACTTACTGCAATCATGGGAAAGGAAGAAATGAATGCCAGGTCTGGCTGTGTTTATCTCATTTGCATGAAGAGTGGCAGTGCACAAACTGGACAACTGGCCCTCCCAGGAAGCAGATAGGACCCAGACAGCCAAAAATCAAAACTGGATACAGTCAATTAATTCTGTTGGCCATCATGCAAACCCACTAAGCAGTGTTGTGCAGCATTGAGTGGTGGTTCCCCAGAAACTGCAGCAATCAAACATCCGCAGGCAGGACCCAGACAGCCAAAAATAGAAACCGGATGCATTCAATTAATTCTGTTGGGCACTGCACAAATCCACTAAGTGGCATTGAGTGGTAGTTAACCCACAGACCTTAAGAATCATTAGTAAGTTAGGGAATGTCATGTAACTGGTCCTGTGGCAGCAGGTGTAAATGTGGGGTTGGAGTACAGATTGTCCTGTGTTCTAGTATAGGGTGTGCAACCTTTTTGATTACTGTTGTGACATTTCAGTTTATAGCAATGAACTGAAACAAGAGCAAGTGCTATTTCAACTGTCTTGCGGCAACAGGTGTAAGTGTAGGGCTGTCATACACACATGGTCCTAGGTCCTAATACAGGATATTCCATAACTTTTACTGTTGTTCCACTTCCCATTATATTCACTCTCAGTTGTAACACTTTAGATAGTGGAGCTGATATTAATTATATGTATGAGGGATGACACTCTATTATTGTGTTTAGATTTATTCAATTATTTATGTGTTATCAGATTTATTATCAGATGTATGACTGAGGGTATACTGTGAACTATATTTCTCTAAGTATAACTCTGCTATCTGCACTTACATGGCCTTCACATTTACCTAAGACACATACACAACTGCCTCTATATCCAATAACCTTGTCATGTCACACACATACATGTGTAATATCTACACTCTCACCTGCAGTTATGTATGATGCCTGACGATGTCTGAGCATCATTTCTTCGGTGGCAAAGCTAGAAAATTAACACTGTTGAAGTTAATATTTTTTTTTCTCTTATGCCAAGGTTTGAATCCCACAGAGAAAAATTAATGTTCTCATTCTTCACTGTTCAGAACTGCTGCTCTCCACGCACCATTGCACAAAATCATAGCGTGTCTGTGTGCACTCCAGTATATTTGATAACTGCAGTTGGTGGGAAAGCATCAGTCTCCATTGCTCTAGATCTGCTGGTAGATAGACATAGCAAGTGTTAGTGGGAAAAGTGCCAGGTCTATGGTACAGAGTTGGGGTGTTCAGGAGTCCAGAATATTCATTGGACTCCTAGTAAAGCAACACGGCCACAGGCTTCTGCAGGGGGACTATTCTGGCTCCCAGTAAAAGTCTGAAGCATGGAAAACTTTAGCCCAGGTTGTATCCAGTGCCACTGGTATCCCGTGCACTGGAGATCAATGTAGGCACCATTTCAGTGACCTACAGAGGAGGAAGAGGGGTATACATGACCCTTGGATTAAGGAATTTAGGACTGAGGACATCCTACATCTGTAAAATTATCAACTCAAAAAGAGTACTGGTAAGAGTTAGAAAGCTGAATATAGGCAAGACTGGTATGCATAATGGTCTTCTTTTCTGTTCTGTTTTTTCCTCAGCTGCCAGTGATCAGGAATCCAATGTCCAAGCCCACTGGACTAGATTGGTGAGATTGAGGGAAGCAATTGGTATGCATGCGGCAGAAGAATAGTGTTATCGTAGCATTAAAAGTTAAAGGTAGCTTTTTTGGGGGATTTTATAGAGTTGTATCAAACTGAGCATGCATATCCCGACTGTAAAAGCAAGCATGCATGCATTAGTCCAATATTAGATTTCAGTCAGAGATTGTAGGTTCAAATACCACACTTCATAACTACACAATACTTTTATTATTTAATAATATTTACATTAAATTAAAGCCTCTGTAATACTGGCACAAATGCCCTGTTGTAAACTGTTATCAGTATAACTGGAACATGCATATGTGCAATATATGCACATTTGAAGGATTACTTGCTGTAGTCTGTAGTATGCTGTGCATCTGTTAGAAGGTGGTAGGCTTAAATGTAAAAGTTAAGATAATAGAGTTGTATAATTATATTAATGCATTGTATGTCACATATGAAGGTATTAATCTTATCTCTTTTTTTCTCTCACCCCCACCCTTATCTCTCTTTTTTTAGTTTCTTCATTTTTATTGCATTTTATTTTAATTTTAAAATTATTTTATTATTATTTTACTTTATTTTATAAATAATTATTTATTTTTATTTTATTTGCATGTTATTTAAATTTATAAATAATGATTTTATTTGTATTTTATTTTATCATATTTTATAAATAATTTATTTTTATGTTATTTAATTTAGATATATTTTCTTTTTTTTATTTTTATGTGCCATCAAAATGTGTCCATGTTATCCATGCACACCATATCACTAAATTCTCCACAGAGCAGCAAGGTAGGCCATCAACATTGGATCAGCCTGCCCCAGCTGCACTGGCTGCAGCACCAATTCCCAGCATATATGGGCACTGCCTCTGTTACCCTTGCAATACCTGCATCCTCAGGTAGTACTGCCCAGAGGCTGGTCCAGAGGTACCCTCTGGGACCAGTGGTGAAGGTTGTGATTACATCACCTGCAGCAAGTTTCCAGATATGGTGCCATAGGGTGGTGCACTGCACCATTGGTGTAGGTCTACACCAGCTGGAGAGGCTGCTCTCCTTCATTTTGCATAGTACTAGGAAGAAGAGGAGGAGATGTCAAGCACTCCAGCCACCAATGGAGTGGGGTGACAGTGACGACAGTCCGGTGGGTGAGGACTTGATTCTCACTGTCTCCAAGTTTGATGACCATGGGCTTGGGATGTCCCCACCCTCACCCTAATCATGGCATCTCCCATCCTTTTGTGTCCATCACTCTTCCTGTCTCTTGTCTTGTTTGCCTTATATGTCTGCAATTGCTTCTTCAACTACCCAACCTATCTGACCCAGACATACCTATGTCTCTTCCCCAACATTCCTCTCTCTCTCTCTCTCACTGAAATAAAAATTAAATGGACACCTGTTCCACAAAAAAAAAAATAAATAAATAAAAAACCATCTCGTACATAGCTCTCCATTTCACACACGTGTGTTATTCATACACTTGATTTTGTCCAACTGGCTATACAACATGCTTGCTCTGAGGTCACCACTCTCTCTGGCGGTGACAGTCCAAATTCAGCTAATATTTTGCACATATGTTCAGTTTACACTAGTAAAGAAATGGATAGTTCTTTCCTAACTACTTCCTGCACATCCCTGTCCTGATTTCCCTATGTTCTTCCCCCTGCTTGCTCCCTATTTTACCACTTTCCTAATTAACCAATTTCACCACTTTAATCTGGTCAAAAAATAGAAACACACATAAAACACATAAGTTGCTGGAAAAGCAATAGATCCCTTCAGTTTTTGGGCTCCATGATTGTGCGGGGGTGCAGATCCTGCACCAATGCACAGCAACGGTGAGTGGTGGCAATTTGCTGTGGTTACATCTGCACAATGAGTTTAACACACAGCAATACATGTACTATAAAGAATTCATGTCATTGAATTATCACTCTGTAATATAAAGTATGTAAAAGTATTAAATATACCTAGATTCAAACCCAGTACCATCTCGCCCAAAACAAGTAATGCGTCAATGCATTAATATGTGCTGCCACACAGTCAATTACATAGCAGCTGTGTTTCATAGAATCAATTCTAACTGTCAGATTTTAGCAATGCAGCTCATGTCTGTTCACTTCTTAGCTACAAATACATGTATCTCACAAGCGTATACACTTTGCCTAACGTCGGACAAAACAGCTGCTCGCCACTCCATGGAAATGTACATATTATTCTGTATTACTGCTGTTTACTATCCATTTCCTGTCTATGACATGAAATTACATGTGGAAGCATTACAAACTGAGGGCCCTATCTAAAAATATGTTGCTTATTTACAGTGCATCCATGTGTTGCCACCCCCCCCCCCCCCAAGCACTGCAACCCTGGTGTCTCAGTACTTTTTCCACACATCTATCAACTACACTACAAAATGTAATATCAAATGTTGTGTAATATGCAATGCACATCAGTCTGGTAACATGCAGACCTATAACTATTGACCCACACACCTAAAAACTTTTATCTGCAAGGCTAGGGAAGGAATCAGCATGGCCCTTATGTACAAGGACATAGCTGACATTCAAGACAATTAACCCGACCCATTTTCTTTTTGTCAAGGTTAGATCTTGCTAATTGAATCTTGGGGACTTCTTTGATACTGACCCCAAAGACCCGGATTAGGGATAACAGATCATACCGCCTATATGGAGTTATCCAATGCCTTTGACACTATCCCCCATTTGTGTCTCATAGTGAAGATCTCCCTTGTGGGAATTAAGCCATACAGTAGTAGATGGACAGCTAACTAGCTCACTGACAGAACACACAATCTCAAAGCTGGAGACTACACCTGTACCACTAGACAGTTACCATTACAATACCACAAGGATCTCTGCTGGGACCTCAACTGTTTGCAAACTACCTCCCTGAAGCACAGGCAATGGTAGATGATCTGTTGTTTACCAAGATTGCAGATGACTGCTAACTTGAGGCACTCATATAGAATCCTCCAATGATGGTAACATATGACAAAAGGGACTGATACACACAAATGATAGGAGCCAAACTCATGGACTAAACCTTAAAAATTACAATGCATAATTGTCCCCCTTTGGCAATGAAGTACCCCTGCTAATTATGATATAGACAGCACCCCTCTAATCTCAGATACAGTATTGTGAGACTTGGTAACACATGTTGATAGCAATCTACACTTTCATCACTGTCTCCATAGTGATGGCACACACATTCTGCACTGTGCATCTCATACATATGGACATCACATTCAAGACCACAGTGGTCATACTTCTGCTGTACTTTGCCCTTATCAGATCACTAATTGAGTACAATGCTCCCTTCTGTCTGTACTTCACCAGACACCTACAGCAATTGGAGAAAACACAAGTTTGTGCCTGGGAGGATCCAGGGCCTCCTAACATGACATACATGGAAAGACTGAAAGATATGTCACTGTACTCAGTATAATGCAGGCTGCTGAGAGGTGACCTATGCTTGGCCTATGCAGCAATCTCACACCATGCCCTACTGGAAATGCTGAACATCTTCAAATCAAATGGGACAAGAATAAGTTGCCTCAGGGTTCTCAGACTAGCCTGTGACATAAACAGAACATGCTGGGGAGACGGATATATCTGCCAGCAATTCACACTTCTCTGTAATAGGCTCCCACTGCATATGAAGCAGTGCTCCTCGATGACCCTGTTCAAGCGCAACCTTGACTACTGGTTACATGATTGTAAAGTCACCTCTGGGGTGGCACCTATGTCCCTTATGGACAGGGCCAGCTGGTGCTGCTCACAAAATTGCTCTGCTAACAATGACCATCTAACTATGCTTAATAAGGGTACTTGTGTTTTTACACAGCTAGGCTTCCAAATATCCTAGGGCCATTAGGCTAATAGCCTCCTATGAAGCTATGGACTTATGCAGACCTTCCAACATCTTTGTCTCTTGCATGGCCTGATGATGTCATCTACTATAAGTTCATCTGCACTTTTGTAAAAGTCATGCTTGTGCTGTGATGCTTGTGTAAAGTACTGTGGTCTGCAGTCTATGCATTTAGATAGGTAAGGGTTCTGTTCTCACTGCAGCCAAGTGTGTGTGTGTGTGTGTGTGTGTGTGTGTGTGTGTGTGTGTGTGTGTGTGTGTGTGTGTGTGTGTGTGTGTGTGTGTGTGTGTGTGTCTATGTGTCTGTGTGCATACGTGCTTGCTTGACATTATAGAGAGCATTTCAAACCAGCATGTGAGACACTGTTCTTACCATATTCTCCTCTGATGCCGTCAGCTATAAAGTGTTGTCTCAAACACTCTAAATCAGAGAAAATCATGATCTATTAGCATTCTGATAAAGTTTGAGTACAGTGCTGTCATAGAATCCTAAGATCTGAATATGATAGCATGACTTATGATGTGTAGAACATAGGCTTTCAACACCAGTGTGGATCAAAGTTCAGATTGCTATCTACGTGTGTTCCCAGTGCTTGCATTACTGGATTTCAGCATAGCAGGACTATTGTCAATGCTGTGATTAACATGGAATTCCACTTTTCAGACAAACATAATAAAATGCATATTATTACATTTATTTGTAGATCATGTGCCTTTGTCAACATTCGTCTGTTTTAGCTCCTCCTGTACTATGTTATCATCATTGGTGGGTTGAGTGATTGCACCCAATATGCAAGAATCAGCAAACCTGGTAAGCCAAAGGTCATATACTTTAGACTGATCTGTTGAGAAATGGAGTCCAAACAGCGAACGTCCAAGCAGAGATTCCTGGTGTTTGTCAATGGTGAGAGCTCTACTGTTACAGGTTGATTCACCAGCTTTTACAGTATGTGTTCTCTCGGTGAGTCAATTGGTTACCCATCTACTGATGTATGGGTTAATCCCCAGATAGGATGGTTTCTCAATAATAACTGCATGGGGAATTGTGTCAGATCCATAGGCCTGACCATGATAGGCAGTATGCACTATCTTACCTTCATCCAGGCCTATCACATAGAATCAATGGGCTGTGACAACATCACAGACTCAGCACATGGACCTCCCTGATATGGTTGAATAAACACTTCAACACACCCTCTACAAAGGCTATGTTCCCATAGTAGTGTGTACATCAACATGCATTCATCTAAGTTGAGGGGGGCAGCACCTGATGCATGCACATATAGAGACATCCTGACTCTCCTCAACTGTGAGGCAGACCAACATGTCATCATGGACCTCTTCTACATGTACGCTAATAGCATTCTGGCTGTGTGCAGTAGACTTGTATGAGTTGTGTTAATGCTACATCATGTCTGTTACATTTGATATATGTCCTAGAGGTCATCAAGGGTATGCATGATGATAACAGTATCATTTGTGGAACTTGACCAGGTCAAGGCAATTGACACAAATTCACACTGAGGTATTCAATCAACACAGTCATATGTGGCAACAAACAGCTATATCACCAAATACCCATTGACCAGTGTGTCACATATGTGGCATCTGACTATGTTGAAATGTGCGATGTGACCTATATCTCAGGTCCAGTGATCAGGGCTGTCTGCTAGGACCTTTTCTGTCCATTAGTTAACTGATGGACATCACAGATGATATGCACATCTTGTGACAAAATCAGCTGCCTGAAGAACTACAGATTGTGGGCAATCATTGACTCCAACTGTAATATTAGTGTAATACAGACAGTATGAATACATACCTCAAAATACTGTCACAGCCATTGACAAGAGACATGGAGGGATTTAAATCTGGAAACAAACACACCACCCAAGTATAATGTGGGCATCACACCTTATAAACAGACCAATAGGTACATAATCCATGCCCTGGGGTAGACGGTAAGTGGTACATCTGCCATCATGTGGTCACAGTGCTGACTACCCCTTTGAATGTTACACAAATACTGGGTATGTGAAAGGCATCCACATTGAGGCCATCATACTTTCATGGTTCCCAATCTTCATCGCACAAATAACTGTGTACACTACACCCTTCTTCATGAACCTCCCTACACATCTTCCAGTGATGTGTAACTGAAGTGTACCACATTTGTCACAGTGAGTTTTTACACAGCTTATTGGCCATACCTATGTATTCTTTCTGTGGAATATACATGAATGATGGTGTGGAACACCAATCAATTTGTTATACCAGATGCATGTGTGCTACCTGTTCTGCTTATGCACACACTGCATGCATAAGTTTTGACAACATTACTGACATCTATATCATCAAGACAATGTGGATTGTGGCATATATATATATATATATATATATATATATATATATATATATATATGTGTGTGTGTGTGTGTGTGTGTGTGTGTGTGTGTGTGTGTGTGTGTGTGTGTCTGTGTGTGTGTGTGTATATATATATATATATATATATATATATATATACAGAGGGAGAGAGAGATACCATGCACACAAGTCAACTAGCCTGTAATGCCCATACTGTCGCATACAGGTATAGCAGTGTCCATTGTCACACATCCAGCAGATGTTACAGTGCCACGACAGTGTGCATGGTTACCCTCATACAGTGTGTATGCATCATAATAGTTGTTCAAGTGTGTGTGTGTGTGTGCAGACTGATCCCCTATCATTCTAAATCGCATATGTTGTGTCAGAGGCATGGGATTACTGGTAGCATTATTCTGATATTGTCCATGACTGTGGTTAGTTCTTGTAATGTTTTGCATGATCCTTTACCTGTGACCACCTTGCTGGAGATCTCTGCTGAGAGTACAGTCATATCAGTTTGCACAGCTTCACAGTATGCACCCTACCCTAACTGTATGTCAGATCCCTTATAGATGTCCTCTGCATTATTCATGCAAGGATGCTTATCTCACGCAGATATTCCCTCCATTGTTAAGTCACCTTGTGTGACAGTCACATAAAACACATTTTCACTGTACAGTCTTTACTGTACCATATAAATATGTGATTGGTGTTGCTGCTGTAACCATCTTCCATTGACATGCCCTTCTCTGCTGTACATTACGTTGTTTCACCTGTCCTCTTTCACTGTGTTTATTCCTACAAATCATCTGTGTGTCCCTATTCAAGACACACACTTCCCCTGAGTGTTCATTTTATATAATAGTCCACATACTTTTGCAGATCATTCACACAGCTTCAGTAGAAAATGCCAGAAATGGGATACCACAGTATTCTGCACTGTGATACACTGTACTGTACTGTGTTTGAACCACATACTTCGCATTCATAACTCTCAACGGTCCAGATATTACCAGGATGTCCAGATACATCCCTTATCAAATTTGTGGCTTTTTGACATATCACTGGGATGATCTCAGGACTGATGTAAGTTAATATTACAAATATTTGAGTTTGTACCTCTCAACTGTCCTGATTTGTGCAGAATGTCCATTTTTTTACTCATATTCTTGATCTTTTCCTGATAACATTTTTGTTTTCTGGCAATCCATTGGCAAATCAATGCAGATTTCCCTGCGGTTTTCTCCTGGCCACAGTACAGGCAACACAGGTTTGAGGACCTTAACAGATACCCTGCAACTCTAACCAACAGTCCGGAAGCCACCATTTTAAGCTTAAAATAATACCACTGAAGTATGTGTCCCAGTGAATAACTACGGCATGATAAGCTAATCTTTTAATTAATGCTAGAATTTATAAGCACAACAGGAATTTACAGTGTTTTTTTGCTAGTTGCCATGGAAAGCAGATGCCAGCAGCTCCTATACTTTCTCTTTGGTTACTCACTATCCTCATACTATTTCTGTGTATATTCTCCTGTTCTGTACTTTACCCTTCCCTGAATTAATTTCTAGCCTCACTCATAACTGCCTTTGTTAGTGCACCTGCTCTATTTTACTGTCTTCAGACTCTTACATATTAATGTTGTTTTATTTTTCCCAGCTTTTAGCTGCTAGTAAGGCCCCTCTCTATTGTAGCTTACTTTAACCATACAGAACTGGGTTTGCCTCAAGTAAATCTACTTGTGTAGCTTGTGGCCAGTGTTCTTTTGTAAGCATACTTCTGCTCATATTTTATTTCTTTTTTATTTATTTCTGGTGACTATACCTTTAGAAACTTTATATCCTTGTCTCTCAAGCTAGTTTTTCACTATCTTTTTCTGATTGTTTCTCTGACTTCATCTTGACCAGGATGCTAGCCCCGCTCCATTCACCCTCGCTACGCTCAGGCTCACTTTGCTCCCCTACCCTAACCCCATTCCCACCCACCCCATTACAATTACCTTTATACCTAACTATCCTGCCCCTTCCTGTCCCACTAGCCACTACAATTCCACTTCCTGCCTATTGCCACAACCACCTTACTGATCTGTCAATCTTGTCAACACCACTTACTCTATACCACTGTCTCTACCTACTCTATCTGACCATATTTTATTCCAATGTGTATTATTTTCTAATATCTTCAACACTACTCCTTATTCTCTCTATCTCCACCTCTTACCACTCCAATCTCTCTGACCCACTCCTATGTTCGCCACCTTCTCACTCATACAACATATATCCAACTTCTTCATATTTTACTATCTCCCCTAATCTCTTTACTACCTCTTCCTCAAGTCTATTTAAACTATCCATAATACAGGTTTTTAAACCTTCTCACAAAGCTAAGTCAAAACTACATAAACTCCATCTAGCATCTACTATACACTCTCTCCTCACTAAAAACCTACTTTGTTCTGCAGATATCCATCCCAAACCTGGCCCCTCTTCTTCTCTCCCCACCCTCACTCTCCCCAAAACTAGCTCTACACTGCCCCATCTTACTACTCTAACAGTCACCAACCTCAGTTACAACAATCATCTCCATTCAAATACTTAACTATTTACTCATTGAATATTCAGAGTCTAGCAAATAAAGTTACTGAGCTGCACTCATGGATAGCTCTCAATACCCTCACATCCTCTCCCTATCTGAAACCTGGCTCAAGCCACAAGTCTCAAATAGTGAAATACTTCCACCAGGTTATAATATCTTCCGATCTGACAGACCTGTAAAAAAAGGGGGTGGCGTGGCCATCCTCTACTCAAACAACCTTAACCTCTCACCTTACCCTTCCCCAATTCCTAATTTCCTCCCAGCTGAAATCATCATCCTTAACTGCCATCTGATTCCCCACAAAAAAATGCCTCTATCTACCTTCCTCCTGGTAACAATCTGCCCATTCTTGAAAACATCCTATCCTGGTTCTCCCACAACATACCATATGAGACACTTATCCTTGGTGATGTCAACATTGATTGGTCCACACTCACAACTGACTCCCCCCATCTCAGTATCCACCTACACGGCTTCCACCAACTTATAACATCTCCCACTTGCTTCCATAAAAATTCCACCTCCAGCTCCATCATAGACTGGATCCTTACCAATTCCCCCTACCAATACCACAATCCTACCACCTTACTATGGCTTGATGCTACACCTCAAAAGTAACTAAGCACACATACATATGCATCAGTATGGAGAGTGGAGTTAGGGGATGGGATTAGGCCAGTAAAAATCCCTCATCAACGGAGGTATGATGGCACCTCACTTCATCCATACCACCCAGAGTGGATTACACTAAGGATTTTAGCAAGGTATGGGGTTTGTAGCACAGGGACTATAGTGTGCAAGAATGGAAGTGCCTAAAGTCAGCAGTACTGGGAAGAAAAATTAAAAAATATATGTATCACATGCCGATTCATTAGTCTTTTCCCAAGCCACTATCAAAAGTCAAATTACTCCCGGTCAGCCACAGAACCATTGTACTAATCATAGGCCTAGTCTATAAACTAATCAACCTAAACTCATTTTGTTTATTTGTAGACAGGCTATCAGGGAGCTCCACCCTATATGAACTTAGATCACCCCTCAATCAACCCCAACCTACAAACTCTCCTTAAAAAAAACTACAATGCACAGAAGATTCTACTAGCACCTAATAATAGGTTCATAGGTAAATACTAGGTAACTAGTCTATATGCTGTTACAAGCCTAGTCAACCTCACATTTTGAAAATTTCTCTACAGCTTCAATGTAGAAACACAGGGCAATCTGGGAGAATTTGAAGCTACACATCCATTTATCTTGGTAAACTTAAAGAAGGCAGAGGTATTACTTTGTCTGCTGTAGCTAAAGTTTATTCTAGGGGTGGGGGAGTGGTATATTTTGATATAAACTCATTGTGCTAATGTGTTTTACTTATCTACTCAATAAGGTTTATGTCATCGGTATTTAAAGAGCTACAATCTCTTTGTAGGAATAGGGTCAGATCTTTCATGAATCAAAAGGCTACATACAGATCACCATGGCATCCATAAGTGACCAAGTACAAAGAGACTGCTGTCAGTCTGTTTGGATAATTAAGGATTATGAGTACTTTGATCATTTTAATTAGAAATCTCTAAGGTCTCCCAGGTTAAGGGATATTAGACAAATGCCAAAAAAGACCTTATCTTCAACACTGAGTCTGTTGAGTGATGAGTATAGCAGATTAAGACTTATCTGGATCTAAGGATATGCACTATTATATGAGCCAGCTCGAATTACTTCTGTACAGCTATAGAGACATAGTAGTCAAATTAGGAACTATCATCAAGATTGCCCAGATCTCTTCAAATAGAATCTAACTGGTGTGGCTTATCTACGTAGCGTGATGTAGAAATATATCGTTTAACATAATGAACTACACTACATTTTTTCATATTTAGTTCAATTAATATAAACAACTATGCTATATTTTTTCATGTTTATGAGTTAATTCTACTCAAACCAACTCTTAACTTAGTTTAATCTGTGTTGATGTGGAATAATTGTGAATCAATACATGATTAAATAAAAACACCCAATTTACAATAGCTGCAAATATAGATAACCATAGGCCAGACAAGTTGGATCAAAAGTCTGAGAAATAGATGCCCAGTACGAGAGGAACAACCATGAGCCCTGAGGTACACAACTGACAGTGGCACCTGCAACTCTAACCACATTGGTTCTATCAGACAAACAACTGGTATCTAGTGCATAGCATAGGGACATATATATATATGTGTATATATATATATATATATATATATATATATATATATATATATATATATATGTGTGTGTGTGTGTATATGTATGTATATATATATATATATATATATATATATATATATATATATATATATATATATATATATATATACATATATATATATATATATACATATATATATATATATATATATATATATATATATATGTGTGTGTATATATATATATATAGATATAGATATATATATATATATATATATATATATATATATATATATATATATATATATATATATATATATATATATATACATACATACGGGTCTACGTTTCTTTATTGAACTGTCACAATCTCGAAAAAGAAAAGTAAACTCCACTTCCGCGAAAGTGAACTACATCGAAAGTGCATTTTCGCGAAAGCCAATTCACCGAATCAGAAAAAATCTACAAAACTACCACAAACACTATTTTGCAGGGGAGGGCAAGCCCGCTGCACCCCCCACAATCCCCCTTCTTAACTATACTAACTCCAAGATTGCACTACACTGTGAAAAAGGATATAATTCCTTATCCCCAATGTAATGTGCTTGAGCAAATTGGCTTTCGTGAAAGTGCATTTTCGATGTAGTGCACTTTCACTTAAGTGGGTTCGACCTTCTGTTTGTCGAGAAAGTATGTTTTTGACAAACAGAAGGAGACCCATATATATATATATATATATATATATATATATATATATATATATATATATATATAAATGTTCCCCTTCACAAGATCTAATGGATGGAAGCTAGAAATTCATAATCTCGAGACCAGAATCTCTAACTTCCATTCACTCAAAATTGTGAATGGGAGCCTTGGGTTTAAAAAAATAAAAAGTTACCCTGCCTTATTGCAGGGAGCCAGGTCCCCCTGTACCCTAGCAGTTTAAATGTGAATGTTCCGTGACCACACTATAGTGGAGGAATGGAAAATCTTCCATTTTGTGCTTATGTGTATAGCGCGGAACGGGAGATTTCCCTTTCCTTCACTATAGTGCAATCTCGGAGTAGGTATATTTAAGTAGGGGAGGTGTGAGGGGTGCAGGGGCCCCCCTGCGAAATCATTTGAAAGGTGTTAATTTTTTTTTTTGTCCCTTTCATATGTTCGAGTTTCTCTAAATTCGAGATTCTGGTTTCGAGTTTATGACTTTCGAGTTTAGAGCAATTCGATGATATGAAGGGGAACTATATATATATATATATATATATATATATATATATATATATATATATATATATATATATATATATATATATATTATATATATATATATAGGTCACCTTCATTTGCCCGACAGAAATTTCAGGAAGCCCAATTGCCTGTCAATTCATTTGGCTGACACTTCATTTGCCCAACAATAGGAAAAAGGCAAATAAAAGGTTTTTCTCCTTTTCCCCACTGTAGTGTAATCCTGGAGTTAGAATATATAGGTAGGGGGGTGGGGGGTGAAGCCCCCCACCTACATTAGTTTCAGTGAACAATAACAAACCAGACTATACACTATAAAACCAAAGTAGGTGGGGGGCTCCCCCCCCACACTCCCCAGTGTGTGGGACTGTGCCCCCCACACCCCCCAACTATATATTCTAACTCCATGATCGCACTACAGTGGGGAAATTGAGAATAAACTTTTACTTGCCTTTTTCCTGTTGTTGGGCAAATGAACTGTCAGGCAAATGGGCTGCCTGAAGGGCAAATGAAGTTTAGGTCAAATAAATGATTTAGTTCTCTAGCCCTAGCATTAGCTGGACTGTTTGATTTTTGGGGTTATAAAAGTTCTTGGACTACTGAATCCCTTATAGCCCTATAATGGTTTACTATTGTTTGTGCGAATGGCATTCTATTGGCTGCAATGTGCCGAAAAACAGAATATTGAACGCACAAGCAATTTTGCACCAGATAGTCGACAACAATTATGCGACTGCACAACTGCATTTGCATAAGTGGAAATTGACTATCTGCATGGAGATTGCGGTACAGTGGGGAGTAGAAATTCATCCACATCCCCACTGTAGTGCAATCTCGTAGTTAGAATATATAAATAGAGGGGCTGTGGGGGTTGCAGGGGGGCTTGCCCCCCTGCAAAAACTTGATAGCTGTATAGGAGTTTGATTTACATCAGCTCCTATATGGCTATCATGTGTTGGTTTCGACAACAATGTCGAGTCAAATGCATTTGGTTCGACATTGTGAATGGTAGTTTTTTTTTACTTTCGGTATTACCATTCATTTATTTGAACGGAAAATATTTTTCCATTTGAATAAACAATAGTAAACCCCATTTTACACAGGTCTTTTCTAAGGAGTAAGGAGTCTGTATAAAACTGAGTATAGGGATAAAGCCTCCAACCTTTCTTTGCAGTTCACCTCTTTTAGACCCTGATATTTTTTAGGTACAAACCAGTGTGGGTCTTTTCAATTTCTTGATTTGCTTACTAGGGTACATCCCAAAGGGGGGTTGTACTTACTCAATGATGGGTCTAAGCAAAGAAGAGTACAAGTAGGTGAGGGCTTCTTTTGATCTGGACAAAATGTCTTTTGCTATGTGCTTACAAAGATAAAAGGATTTCCATACCATAGTTGCAATCTGATAGTCAAACATAAGAGAGCAGTCCGTCCATGTACCCAGGTCTCTGATGATCTTTTCATTTTCAAGTGGTGTGTTCTCTATGTTATACACTGGAGCTAGGCGATCCTTATCAAATTATGCAAGGTTGCACTCTTTGGCATTAAGCTTAATCTCATTTTTAGCACTACAGCTATTGACAAGTGTGAGGCTGTGAGCTCCTGCTGGAGTATATGTATGTCAGAGGACAACCTAATGATAGCTCCTAGCTTACAGTCATCTCCAATCTTTCTTAACCAAAGATCTTCACTTCATAAGTGGAGATCTGATAAGTAGATGCCAAATAACAGAGTTCTGAGCACAGATCCCTGCAGAACTCCACTGGTGAACCTTGTGCTCTAAGGGGATGCACTCCCTATTGTAATTGTGAGTGTTGTCTCTAAGCCAGTTGGATATCCACCTAATAATATATAGCCCAGTTTGAAGCTTGTTGAACTTGTTTTTTGCAGTTTCATGTGGTATAGTATTAAATACCTTGGCAACATCAAGGTACACCATCTGAGCAGCTTGTCTAGAGTCTACGGCTTGAGTAACCCTCTGAAAGAAGCTTACAAGACTCATTAGGTAAGATCTATCCTTGCCAAAGCCAAATTGCTGGAGGTTGAGTCTAATAAGGCTTTTGATATCAATTATGATAAGTTCTATGGCTTTGGGTCTCTTATTCATGGGGCCTGAGGTGAGGTCATCTTTATGGAGTGGTAATACAATAGCTGAGCATCACTCCTATGAGACAAAGCCAGTTGCTAGGCTCAGATTGAAGAGCTTGAACAATAGGTCCACTAATGTTTGCTAAATGCCACTAATTAGACAACTGTGTATATTGTCAGGCCCCATAAATATGATATTCTTCATTTTGTAGAGTGCCTTCATTAGGTGCTCTTTCATGATCAGAGCTGTTAGTGCCATTATATATTAACTCTGGGCAATGTGTAGTGTTATTCCCTATTTTCCTGACTTAACTAAAGAAGGATTTGTAGTTGCTTTTTGGCTTCTGTAGCTAGTCAGAGTTCCTGGGATTTTTTTTTCGTATGTCATTGTTTAGTTTCTTATTTAGGCTTTTGATGCTCTCCTAAATGTGGGGGTCATTTGTTCTGTTACTTAGGTTTAGGAGTCTCTTCCTTTTATTACATAGTTTATTAATACTTGAGGACCACCACACTGGTTTGCTTTTCAGCCTTCCCATTTCCTAGAATCTCTCTAGAATTTCCAATTTATACATTTGTCCAGGTGCAAGTAGAACTTTTCAGTATAGTTTTTGCAGTATCAACATTATAGGTAATACCGTTATACTCAAATTTAGATACTTCATCATAGACCTGTAGGAGATTTGTACTATTATGTTTTTGATTTCTATGAGTTTAAATTACTAACATGTATTTAGGGCAACAAGAAATCTTTCTTCATCTATGGCAGAAACTTTAGAGGTAATGTCCAACTATGGTCAAAGATAATGCAGAACAACATCAGCATTTACTCATTCCATGAGGACATAGCCAGCATATTAGTGGATAAATTCACCTCTAACTTTACAGCTTATCTTATTAGTTTGTACACACTAACCTGTCTGATCACCTCAGAGCAGGTCTGGAATGCTGTCTCCAACAAAAACAGTTGAATCCTGATAATGTGCTAGTCTGTTTTCTTGTCAGCATCAGACACTATTTGGAAGACTCACTACTAATCCTGTTCAAACTCAACTTCTCCACTGGATTCATGCCACAGAAATGGAGAACTGTGGTGGACACCCTGCTCCACAAGACATGATTCACTATGATCCAAGAAACTATAGACCTATTAAGCCACACCAGACTTATCTACAAAACATGGAATGTGTCATTATGGAACAAGTACATAGCCAGTATGCAAGTCCTGGACCAAAATTAGTTTGGGTCTGCTAAAGGCAAATCCTGCCTCCTCAACCAAGTGAGCTTCTTTGTACATGCTACTTAGGCATTAGACTTGGGTGTCTACCTGGACCCGGCCATGGTCTTTGATACCAGCCCACATGGCAATATCAACAAGCTAATCAAACTAAATGTAAACATTTATGTTACACACTGAATAGCAATCTGGCTAACTGATACAACCCAATCTGTTCATGTAGGAACCATGCTCATTAGGACAGGAGTACTTACCAGTGGTGCCCCAGGGGTCAGCCTTTGGACCACTTCTGTTTGGTATTTATTTCTCTGATGTCAAGGCTTACAGCAAGGGCCTGTGCCTGACCAAGTCTGTGGATGACTGCAAACTTGGAGCTGTCATCAACTCTCCATCTGACTTCCAAATTCTTCAAGAAGGACTAACACACAAAAATAAGTGGTGCCTGGACCAAGGTCTAAAACTAAATGCCAAGAAAGGTAGCACTGTGTCCTTAAGTAAAACTGGGCACCCATGTACCTATCTTATAGAAGACCAACCTTTGCAAGTTGAACAGTCATTTGGAACCATGGCACTTTCATTGACAATTAACTATCCTTCAATCACCATTAATCCACTACTGTTATGAAATCCTTTTACTTTGTCAAACTAATCCTCATGGCTGTTACTTCCATAAGTTCTCTCTCTCTCTGTCTCTACTCTTCTCTTATCAGGTCAATAATAGAGTATAATGCCCTTTGGTATGTACCTGTCTAAGCATATGACCTAGCCTGACAAATGCAGCCTTACTTTATTAAGATAAACAGAAGCATGTCTTCTTTGAGCTACCCAGAGCACTCTGACGCAGTCACTCTCTTTTTTATTCCTTACAGACTGTTGATAGGTGACCACTGGCTGACTGACTGTCTGACTGCTTGTCTGTCGGCCTTACAGACCTTCAAAGTTGTATATGACCTCCTACACATCCATAAAACTAATGACATTCTCAACACCTTCTCAAAATATTGTAGCTTCCACAAAAGCATACATAGGACCTGCTAGTAAGATAGATATGTATCCCAGAGAACCCCTCTTTTAGGGAAGAGACTTTCTCTGGATATAAAACAAAGTAACTCCATGAAACTTTTTAAGCATAACCTAGATGAATGGATGGGCAATCATAAATACTCCCCAGGTCTAGCCAATGAAGCCTTCATTAAAAGGGATCAAACTATAGGTTCATAGGTTTATAGGTAGGTACTAGGCTATCTGTACGAAGCCACGGTGGTGCAGCGGTAGCATTGTTGCCTCACAGCAAGAGGTTCTCCCGTTCGATTCTCGGCTGAAGTGCCTTCTGTGTGGAGTCTGCATGACCTTCCTGTGGTCGAGTGGCATTCGAAAGACATGCGTGAATGGGCATGCCCTCGTTGAAGTTTGGGAGTCGAGCTGGCACCTCGTCACTGTAAAAATCTACTGCCAATCATTATTTATTTATTTATTTTATTTAAATTTGTTGACCGGGAGTGTCCGACTGGACATAGGTCAATTTTCAGCAGAGGCCCAGGGAGAAAAGCTTCACAGTTAAAATAAACAGACAGTAGTTACATTGAATTACATAGCGATTAACAATGTAACATAGCAATTGCTTACAACATATATACAGATGAAGAACATAGTACATCAGTAGACAACTAGAATTTTTGTCTGTGAAGTACATAACAGACATTAACAAATGTTACAATGAGAAGTTCCTGCTGTATAATAAGTACTTGGCTTATGAGCATCTGAGCTTGCTATAATCAAGGTAGTTAGTGGAGTGGAAAGAAAGGTAGTGGTTGGATGGGGTTTGTGATATTAGAGTGGGAGTTGCAAGGGCATAGCCAGCAAGATTTTAGGTGTGCTTTTAGTAAAGTTTTGAAGTGGGTGCATGATGGTATGGAGGTAATTGTGGGTGGAAGGGAGTTCCATAATTTGGCTATGGTGCAAGAGAATAGTGCTTCACCAGCAGAGTTATTGGCTTTAGTGATCTGCAAGTGATTTTTGTTGCTGGATCTTAGTGGTCTGGTGGTGCGATAGGGTTGGAGTAGATTCTGGAGGGATGGGACATTTAGTGGATGGTTTACTAGTTTGTGGGTGAGTGAGAGTTGATACCACTGAATGAGGTGAGGGAGTTCAAGCCAGCCTAGTTCAGGAAGTGAGAGACAATGGTGATTATGGTAGGATGCCCCTGTGGCGAATTTGGCGATCTTGTTGTAGCAGGTCTCTAGCTTGTTTAGATCGTATTGCCTTAGGTTGGTATATATTGGAGAGGCATAAAGTAGGGTGGAGATAAGGTGGGAATTTGCTATTGAAATCTTTGCTGCTTTGGTGAGAAATTGCTTATTTCTGTATAACATTCCTAGCTTTTTGTGGACTTTTTTATGGTCATGGATATGTGAATGTCAAATTTTAGTTTATTGTCTATTTCCACTCCTAGCAATTTGGTGTGTTGAGTTGGGCATATAGTGGTGTTGTCTTTTGCTGTGATGTTAAAGTGAGAGTTGTTTTGAGGATGTTTGGTGGGTTGGAAGAGGAGTAGTTTAGTTTTGTTTGGGTTGAGTATTAATTGGGCATCGGATAACCAAGTTTCAACAGAGGAAAAGGCTTCCTGTGTGACTTTTTGCCATTTTGGTAGGGACTGGGCTGAGCAGATAATGGTTGAGTCATCTGCGTATTGTATGAGTGTGCCATGTTTGGTGGCAGAGGCTACATTATTGGTCTAAACAGAGGAGAGTAGGGGTCCAAGGATGGATCCTTGGGGACCCCTATGGAGACAGATAGTTGGGGAGATATGTCATTCTGTCATATAACAGATTGTTTGGGGTCAGACAGGTAACTCTGAAACCAGTTGGTGACTGATTGTGAGAAGGATAGGTTACTGAGGACAGAGATAAGTTGTTTGTGTGGGACCATGTCAAATGGTTTAGATAGGTCTAGGAAAGTAGCAGAGGAGAGATAGCCATTGTTTTTATGCTGAAGGATAGTGTTAGTAAAGGAGAGTAAGGCAGTGGTGGTGCTATGGTTTGGTCGGAAACCATGCCGAGTACTGGAAAGGAGGTTGTTAGTAAGGAGGTAGTCTGAGACCTGAGAGTGTATGCATCTCTCTAGTGTTTTGGAGAGTGGAGAGAGAATAGCTATGGGGTGGTAATTGGTTAGTTCTGTGGAGGTCCACCTTTGTGGAGGGGAATTATATGTGATACTTTCTACAGTGTGGGAACGTAACTCTCTGACAGAGATCGGTTAATCAAGATGGATACTGGGTAGGCCAGAGCATCAGCTGCAATTTGTAGGTATTCACTTGGGAGGTTGTCTGCTGCTAATTTGGTGGGTTTAAGTTTAGTTAAGAGTTTTTTTTATGTTGAAGGTAGGTACAGGAGAAAAAGAGAAGGCAGTGGGGAGATTACTAGTTGAAGGTGTGGGTTGGAGGGGAGGGGGGTTGTGTTGTTTAGCTAGTGATAATATGGTTTGGGTGAAGTGTGTGTTGAATGAGGTAGCAATATTTTCTGAGGAGTGAGGGGATATTAGTAGGAGGGATATTGACTTTACCTGGGTGGAGGATGGAGTTTATGGAGGACCAGAATTGTTTGGGGCTGTGTTGTGAGGAGTCTAGGGCAGACTGGTAGTATTGGAATTTGTCCTGTTTTATTAGCTTTTTGACTCTATTGCATAGTTCTAGGAATTTCTGTCTAGTTGAGGGGGTTTTGGTTTTGCGCCAATGTTCCCAGACTTTATCCCTGTTTTTCATTTCTGACTTAGTGGTTTTCTGTAGCCATGGGGAGGGTTGTGCTTTGGTTCTGGAAAATCTTATGGGGGCATGGTAATTAAGGATGTTCAGGAAGGTAGTATTAAAATATTCAGCTGCGTCATCTAGAATGAGGTACTTTAGAGGATGCCAGTTACATTCTTTGAGGGATGAGACGAATGTGAGTGGGTTAAAGTTTAGTTTTTTATGTATTTGACGGTAGATAACAGGTTTAGCTTGGTATAGGTATTTTTTGAGTAGAAATGTTGGGGAGTGATCACTGAGGCTATCTGATAAGCAGCCTGTTATATATGACTGGGGGCTTTTACTGACTAGTATCCAATCCAGAGTAGTGTGCTTGCTGAAGTTTTTATTTATCCTGGTTGGCGACTGGACTAGTTGGGTGAAGTCATGAAGGTTTACATGATGGGTTGGATGGTTGCCAGAACAGGATTGCCAGTCAATAGTGAAATCCCCTAAAGTGATAGTTTCTTGGGGGAGATAGTGGGTAGACCAGCTGAGGAGGTTTTCTAGTGGAGGGATGTTTTGGCCAGGTGGGACGTAGCATCCAATTATGTTGATGGTTTTGTTTTGGTTTATTTTGAGGTTGGTATATATTATTTCTTCATTGCCTATTTGTGGAGATGATGATTTTAAGATCTGGATGTTTAGATGCTGTTTAAATATTATAGCTACACCACCTCCTTCCTTGTTTAGCTGGTCTACTCTTAGTATGCTGTAACCTGTAGGGAGTATTTGCTCACTGGTAATGTGAGGTTTTAGCCAAGTTTCTGTCAGGATGACTATATCTGGGGAGTACAAGTCTATGGTGGCATGGAGTTCATGGTTTTTGTTGGATATACGTCTAATATTTAGGCTTAGTAGAAAGGAAGTCACTTGGATTTCTATTGGCTGTAATATGGGAGAAGTTGTGGTTTCTAGTCTGATTATGAAGATTGGGGTTGGCGATGGTAGGGCCAGGGTTGAGGTGGATGTCTCCACTTAGGGCTAGTTTTGATATGCATGAGGTTATTAGTTTTCTCAGTTTTTTAATGTGTTTGTTTATAAGGGAAACTTTATGATTGTGCTCTGTGGGTAATAGGTATGGTGGGAGGGTTACTATGTTAAGTTGTTGGGATGCTTTATGTTTGAGTAATATAGTTGGTAGAATATGTGGGGGGTGCATAGGGATGGTTCTTGAGCTGGTGGGACGGGAGCTGAGTGAGGGTGAGACATGAGTGGTGGTGTGAGTAGTAGTACAGTGGTAGTGGTTGAGAGGGTGAATGATGGAGCTTTGGTAGGATGTAAGATATGCAAGGAGAGTGCATGCAGTGAGCATAGGTAAGGTATGCTTGTACATGTTAGTTGAGGAGGTGTGATCGTAGTGGGAAGATGGAGGAGGTAGTGTTGGGTTAGCGCTGTGGTTGGCTATTGGAAAGATGGGAGGGGTTTGTGAGTGCAATAAAGGTGGGACCACTGGCGGTGGGAGGGAATAGGGGGCAGGGTGGGGAGCAAAGCAGGTAGAGACCCTGTTAGTTGCTCATATGAGGGGGCTGGAAACAATCAGTTAACAGAGTTAACTGATAAATGAACATATGATAGTGACAAGGGTGGTTGTAGTTTTAAAAATGGTGCCTTCCACAGGTAATATTTATTAACTTTGGGATTGTCTTAAGGTAATAAACAGGGAAGGGGGAGGGGAGAACAAGGGAGTGAGCAGGCAGTTCTTTGTACTGCTGCTAATGAGCCAAAGCAAAGACAAGTTTGTGTTTAAGAAACAATCACAATTGACCAAGGACTGCTCTGAAACTGTAAGTCATTTCTTAACCATTTCACAGGTGGAAAAACAGGATAACCTTGTATCAGTAGGCTACTGTGGTCTCAGTTTAAATTAACAAACACACAGTATTGATCAGTTATGGATACTATTTGCTAACAGAAGGGAATAAGAGAGAAAGTGGAAGGTGTGTGTGTGTGTGTGTGTGTGTGTGTGTGTGTGTGTGTGTGTGTGTGTGTGTGTGTGTGGTGGGGGGGCTGCTTACAAGCCAAAGCAGATTGCTCTCCAGGGGAAAATGAATATTGGCTCAAACAGGTAGACACATATTCAAAGTTAACTTTAGCTGTTTGCAGACGGTTCAGACCCGGACTGCACTTTTCTTACAAGAATGATAAAGGTGGTACCACAGTTAAATACTTAAAAGTGGTGTTAGGTTCAAAGTTAACTTTAGCTGTTTGCCAACAGTTCAGACCCAGACTGCGCTTTTCTTACAAGAATGATAAAGGTGGTACCGCAGTTGAATACTTAAGAGTGGTATTAGGTTCAAAGTTAACTTTAGCTGTTTGCAGACAGTTCAGACCCGGACTGCGCTTTTCTTACAAGAATGATAAAGGTGGTACTGCAGTTGAATACTTAAGAGTGGTGTTAGGTTCAAAGTTAACTTTAGCTGTTTGCAGACAGTTTTGACCCAGACTGCGCTTTTCTCACAAGAATGAGTGGACCGGAGTTCCGCTGTGGTGACCCCTAACCGGGAAAAGCAGAAAGAAGAACAACAACTAGGCTATCTGTCCGAAGACATTTACAAGCCTAGCCAGAATGCGTTGGTTTTCGCCATCCTCCTTAGATTAGTTCCCTGTGCCTCTGTCAGCACATCCATTGAAGTGATCCCCGGGGTAAACTTTCTGTTTCCCATCTGTTCGTCAAGGTTTCTCTTGAAGAGTGTTAGCGAGGAGCTCTGCCTAATGTAGACTGGAATCTTGTTACAAAGTGTGGGAAGTCTCTGGGACAGGAATCTACCCCTCCAGCATGTCCTATTTATTGTTGTGGTGAGGTTTAGATCCCTAGAGCGTGTGGCTCGACGGGATATAAATTATTCATGTCAATGCAAATCTATAATATGAGGCATTGTGGCTAGGCTATTAATGGCCCTCTGGAACAACAGCTTGCTATTAACATTTGAACCTATGGATCTGTGAACCAAATGAAACAAAGAATATTTCCCCTTTTCTCTTTTCTACTATCTTCTAATAACTTCCTTAACTCTATGCCCCCCTTTCTCCTTCATCATTATCTATCCACCTTCATAACCCATTCATCTTACTATTCCCCCTCAGAACAATTCTTTAAACTAAACCTTCAGCTCAATTATATTCATTGTTTATATTTCATATAGCAACAGTGCATTTAATATATTTAACTTTCTACTGCACTGTTACAATCTAATATATACAATTTATCTCTAACCTAGGATTCTTTGTTAAGAACTAACAGTATGCGCGTGTAGTATTTTTTTTAGTTCTTTAACCCTAGGCTGAAACTTGAAAATGGTACATCTGGATTTTTGTACTATCCACTCAAGAAACAAAATAATATAATAACTATAATGTATTGATTCTTATGTTCTTATTATATGGACATTTTATTTCTGAAGATTAATATGATATGATAAAATGCATTTTTTCATGTTAGTTTTAGTAAAAAACAATCAGCTGTAGTTCAAAGTAATATTTTCTGCACTAGTCTTTTGTTCTGAAAGTCACAATACTGAAATCAAGTGAAACATTTTGTTCTATGCAAAATGGTATTTCTAAAAGATGGACTAAAAAATAACATATAATTACCTATGTAATGCTTTCTTACACCTGTAAGAAAGATTTGACCTTGACACTAAGAATGTTTTCTGCTGGATAGGCAGAGAACAGTATGTAACTCAGTGAATGATTTTTAACTTCCACAAAAAAAAAAAAAAACTGACTTGTTTACAGCATTGTGTCTTGCAGACTATTGCCAAACAAATGTATGCATATTGTAACTGCTGTTGGAATTTTTCATACTGTAATATAATAGAAATAGTAGTAAAAAGGAAACAATTTGCATCCGTAACACTGACAACTAAACTTGACTGTGTGAAGTGTGTGGTCACGGCAGTGATAAAGCAAATTTGCTAAGTGTGTTGGATGTCCCCTGGCTGGTAGAATTTACTCATTAGATGCGTTCAGGATTTTAGCCTCACTGGTATACTCATTGCTGTATAACGTTTCTTGGTGTTTAAATGTGGCAGTTTCATGGCTTAGTGTGCTCTTCTTCCTATAATACAAAGAGCCTGCAGAGCAAACGTCAGTTTGTTACAGTTACATGCTGTACCCTGTGTTCTGGTATTTAGTGAGTCACTCACAAGCATGCATAGTTTCATAGGTTCATAGATTGGTGCTAGTCTATCGGCCCTAGGCCCTATACAAGCCTAGCCATAACAATTTCCTGGCTATCTCTTCCCAGAATATTTACTTCCCTGGTCCCCTGTCTAGCAGGGTGACTGACGTGATCCCCAGGATCATTTCCTATCCCCCATCCAATTGTCAATGTTCCTTTTGAAGAGGACCAAAGAGGCGCTCAGCTTGACATGTATGGGCAGTCTATTCCAGAGTATGGGGAGTCTCTGGGTCAGGAACCTATCCCTCCAGCATGTTTTGTTCCTTGTGATGACCAGGTTTAGATCCCTGGAGCACGTGGATCTGAGGGATTGGGATTTCTTTAAGTGTAGCATGTCGAACAGCACTGGGTTTGACTTGGCCTTGTATGGTAAGCAGAGATCGCCTCTGAGTAGACGATATACAACTGAGTATAGCTGGAGTTTTTTTAGATGGCCAGCATAGGGCATTTGCTTTAGGCCTGTGATTCTTTTAGTGAGGTATTTCTGTGGCCTTTCCAGTTGTTGCAGATGTCTTGTGAGGTACATACCAAATGGGGTGTTGTACTCTATAATGGGTCTAATGAGGGAAGAGAACAGTGGGACAATGACCTCCTTTTTTCTGGATGAAAAGCCCTTAGTAATGAGGTGTGCCACATACAAGGACTTCCTCACTGTTGTGGCTATGTGGTTATCGAAGGTGAGACCACTGTCCATCTGTGTCCCTAAGTCCCTTATCACACTTTCAGTGTTTAGTGTACTGTCACTTATGTGGTAATTCATGGGTACATGGTTTTCCCAAAGGGGATAACTATACCTTTCTTGGCATTGAGCTTGAGTCCATGGCTCTGGCACCAAGCATCTGTTTCTGTAAGGCCCTTTTGTAGAATATCCACATCATTTGGGGATTCAGTAATGACTTCCAGTTTGCAGTCATCTGCGAACTTTGTTAGCCAGAGTCCCTTAGTGCTGGCCTGTACTTCAGAGAAATAGATGCGAAACAAGAGCAGTCCCAGGACTGAACCCTGAGGTACTCCACTTGTTGCTTGTCTGGAGCTGGATTTGGAGTCAGCTACTTTTACAGTCTGGGTTCTGTCAGTAAGCCAGTTGGCAATCCATCGAGTGATGTATTGATTTATGCCCAGCTTAGTAAGTCTATCTATGATTCCAGAGTGTGGGATGGTATTGAAGGCCTTGGCGAGGTCCAGATAGGCTGTGTGGACTGCCTTACCCTTGTCCATGGCTCTAGAGACTGATTCGAAGAAGTCAATCAGGTTGAGGAGACAAGATCGGCCCTTTACAAAACCAAACTGGGTAGGGTCCAGTGTTGGAAGGTTGCCAATGTCTTTGTTTATAAGTACCATGATAATGCATTCCATAGCTTTGCAGATCAGGCTCATCAGACTGATGGAATGATAGTTCCTGGGATCCAAGGTGGATCACCCCTTGTGGAGTGGGGTAACTGTAGCTGTGCGCCACTCATTGGGCATGAAGCCTGAGGTGAGGCTATGATTAAACATGACACTTAGATGAGGTGCCAGTTCATTTTGTAGTTCATGTAGCACACTGCCCAGGATGTCATCTGGTCCCATGGATGCTGTATTCTTAGCTTTGGAGAGTGCATATTTTACCTGATTACTGGAATTGGGCAGTCTTTTGGTATTGAGATGTGGCCTTTAGGGGGTAAGAGAGGGGTGAAGTTGGCACTGAATCAATCTGCCAGGATATAGGCAATATCCTTGGGATCAGTATATTTAATGCCATTCTGTTGTAGCTGAGAGCAGATCTGAGCATTGCCATTTAGATTCTTGACATAACTATAGAATAGCTTTGGAGGATTTTATGAGGGATCTCAGCTTCTTACTGAGGCTGGTAAGGGAGTTTTTTGCATCCTGGGATTTTCCTCTTTTCTGCAACAGTTTCTTCCTTCATACATACATATGCATAGAGGTATATAAACACTGTTGTATACAACTGTTCTCTGTTTTTTAATGCTTTCAGCAATTATTTTTCTACCAGGTATCTTGCCTGTTAAGAAATGCCCTACCAATGCCCATCTGATCTCTTGCTTGTCAGACTTCTACCTCTTCACCATTCTTTCTACTCCTGGACAAACTGATGTCTTAGGGGCCTCCATCTTCTATCTTCCTCATCTGATTACTAGTTACAGAATCTACAGGAGATTAAGAAAGGAAGTTGTTATTAACCTTTGTCAAGTTCATCTGCATTACACATCACTGATTTGAAGGCTTATTTATTTACAGTTGAGGGAGGGTTTTGTATGCCATCTGCCATACTTTTTGAAATGTGGAATGTCTTGGACAGAAAGCTATTTTATTATATTACTTTATTTGCCATTTTGCTTTCTTGCATGACAATGAAGACAATCAGTGTTAAAGAACATCTGCAAATATGTCTCTCTCTCTCTCTCTCTCTCTCTCTATATATATATATATATATGGGTCTACTTTATTTGATCGAATTTTATTTGGTCGAAAATTATTTCGGGCAGCACACTTCACTGAAAGTTCATTTCACTGAAAGCTCATTTGGTCAAATTTCATTTAGTCGAAAATGAAATGTAGCCCCTGCACCACTGCAGTGCAACCCTGGAGTGAGAATATTAAGTAAGGGGGTGTGGGGGGGCACAGCCCCCCACAATGGGGGGTGTGGGGGGTGTAGCCCCAACATAATTGTAGTGTATTCACTGTTATAGGAAGGTGTATCCATTACAAATATATTAATATATATATATATATATATATATATATATATATATATATATATGTTCAGTAAAAACTATTTGCAAAATATTGGGGCTACGCCCCCCACACCCCCCATTGTCAGGGGCTGTGCTCCCACACTCCCCCTTACTTAATATTCTCACTCCAGGGACACACTGCAGTGGGGCAGGGGCTATATTTCATTTTCGACCAAATGGAATTCGACCAAATGAGCTTTCAGTGAAATGAGCTTTCAGTGAAGTATGCTGCCTGAAGTCATTTTCGACCAAACGAAATTCGACTAAATGAATGCAATCCGTACACACACACACACACATATATATATATATATATATATATATATATATATATATATAGGTCAACTTCTCCTGTTCAAAATTACACTTGTTCGAATAAGAGAAGATCAAGACCCACTTTAACGAAAGTGCACTTTCATGAAACTCACTTTACCGAGCCACAGTACAGTGGGGAGAAGGAAATATACTTTTCCCCACTGTAGTGCGATCTTGGAGTTAGTATATATAAGTAGCGGGGGTGTGAGGGGCACAGACCCCACATGAAGGTGCAGGTGGGCTTGCTGCTCTGCTAAAATGTGTTTTTGTTGGCCGGACCGGACCCTCCCTACTTATATGTACTAAGTGTGAGAATGCAGTCCGAGATCAGTAAAGTGAGTTTTGCGAAAAAGCACTTTCAGTTAAGTGCATTTTCGCTAAAGCTGGTCTCGATCTTCTCTTCTGCGAACAAGTGTAATTTCAAACAAGAGAAATAGACCCATACACACACACACACACACGCACACACACACATATATATATATATATATATATATATATATATATATATATATTTATATATATATATATATATATATATATATATGTATGTATGTATAGTTCATGGCTGATTCCAAAGTACTGAACAACTGCAAATCATTAGTTACTTGTGATGAGTGAAGACATTTTTATTTCTATAATTTTCTGCTAGGTTAGCCTGACAGGTTATACCTGGTATAATGTAAGTAATTATGCCACTTCTCAGAAATCATAAGTCCTATTTCTACAAACAGCAGCTATAGTAGGTAGTATATGATTAAACAGAAGCTATGCCTAATTTAACTTTTTCCTTAGCAGTACTGTCATTGTTTTGCCACTGTATAGACATACACAAAGGACAGAAGGTATTGTTTTATTTAACAGGTCTAAAACTGTCTGCCACTCGGTAGCTTCACAGTTCACATACATATATTAAGCTGAATTCTTTTTCTGCTTGACACTGTCATTATTTTTGCAGGAATATAATTATCGATATCATGCAGTTTAAAAACAGTTGGCAATTCTAGTGTAGTAGCAGACTGCCTTCGGCATTCATACTCTGGTCAGGGTATTATATACCTCATCTGGCTCTAGACCTAGTTATCCTAGCTATAGCTCTGAATGTTTATGGCATGGCATATAATTAGTGCTTTTTTATCACAGAGCTTTTAATCAAACAGGCAAACAGGGATATTGCTAAGCTAAGTAAAGACAAGTTACTTGTGCTTGTGTAAGATCAGCTGAGAATGTGTTATCTGCTTTCATCTAGATGCCACCCAGCTTTGCACTGCTGTTTCAAGTACATCATCCTTATCTCACTTAATTAGCAGCCTTAGCTGGCAATAGTAATTCAAGTTCAGTAAACGGTAAATCTGTTTTCAGGCTTTCATATATAACTGCTAGATATTTTTTTAATTATCTCAGTCTGCCATGCAACTGTGACTCGGGTATACTGTGAATGAAGGTTTTTAACCTTACTCATGTGTGCACTTTTGCCACTCCAGTTAAGCTATGCTTGAAGTTTGTCTGGTTATTTACCGGTGATTTGTAATACCTAGCATGATAATAACATTTTACATTTTCTTTGTCAAAATGGGTGCCAGTATTCAAAGAATTTGCAGTCTGTTCAGAATCACATTGCCTTCTCTTGCAAAATTAAATCAAATGTTATGCTTATTACTACAGCTTTTTTTGGATGCTATACTTCTTTAATTCTGTTAAATAACAAGAATCTCAAATTATGATTCTGTAGGAAAGAATTAGAGGTTGTCATAATTGCACACTTTATTCAATTCTAGCTCTGCTGTGATGCTGGCAAGGTCAGAGACTGGATATTGGCTACAAGGACATTTTGATTCAGTTTTTGGCTACTTAGATTTTCCTGTTACAGCCACAAAAAGTAGCAACATCAATGAGGGTTGCTTTCAGGCTTATTGTACATATTTTGTTCTGGAAGATATGTGTGTGGGAATGATGAAATAGTTTAGTAATGCAGAAGCCTCTGGGAAGTAAAAGCATTATCTCTCATTGAAACTTTTTCATCTTAAACATGCTTATATTAATTTGTTTGAAATCATATTCATGGCTTGTGTTATTTATCTGTAGTCTGGTTTCATGTATTTTGTATATATTGCAAATAGTTACTCTGTTATTTCATTTATTTGTAATTTATATTGTATATTTAATTAATATATTGTATTTAAAAGTTCAATACATCTTGTAACCATTTTCTAAAGAAAAATAAAATATTTTGAGTAAAAAAGTAATCTGTGCACTTGTCAACTGTGGAGAATTGTCAGTTGCTTAAGAACAAGCAGTTCTCTGAGTACCACTTGATGTTTGCAGTCACTGCTCATGTCACAGTTCTCTGAGTACCACATGATGTCACTGTTGATGTCACAAGTTCTCTGAGTACCACATGATGTCAATGCTGATCTCAGACCAGCAGACATACTGCTGATCCTTATGTCTTTCAGGGACTAAAACGGACTTCACTTCTGTCCCCTCTGTATCCACAGTAAGCAGCAGAGTAAAGAATAAGCAGTCATATAAAACTACTAAATACATACTTATAACCAGAAAGCATTTTAAAATGCATTTTGCCATTTTTCATCTGTTCACCATATGTTTCCATATAGTCCATGAATCACATTGTAGTGGAATAGAAAGTATCATTTGCTTGAGCCATGGCAGAAAAAGAACCTTACTTTTGCAATCGGTTATAACGAATCCATGATAGCTAGCTCACCTGAGACAGCTGTAAATGTCACAAAATAATTTATTCATCACTACATAGATTTAGCTAGGCTACAGATATGAAAAATGTTCATGATAGAAATTAAGAATTGCCAGCTTCCAGCAGAAATGCATAAACAAGTGAAATATTACATATGGATGTCTGCTCAGCACATAATTTATTCATTGTTCTATGTCTACCCACATGTAATACATATACATCACCAATGCATTTTAGATTCTGTATTATATATTGCAGAATTACGGATAAATATATATACAGTAGCCTGTCAAAATAAGATGCCTTATCTCAGGGTGTTACAAATATATAAATCATATAAACAGTCAACATGCATGGTATGTAAATGAATGTGCACTGGCAATGAAGCCAATAGTAAAAATATTGTTTCTAAATAGAATGTTATTCAGAAAACTTATGTGACTACGAAAGTGCATTTTCTAGTTGCTAGACTTAATTAAGTGTAATTCTTAGCAGGACCAGTTTTTTCTATTTTATTTGTACTTTCTTCAATGAAGTAATTGTAATATAGATCAAAATAATTACATGTCATGGGATGAAACACCTGTACTTATTCTGGGAATGTACAAACCTGAAAGTGTATTACTGACTGAAACCTGGCTTAAGCCAGAAATAAATAACAATGAAATAACAGTACCAGGCTACACCATTATATGAAAAGATCGTATTGGCAAAAGAGGAGGAGGGGTAGCACTATTATACCAAAACCATCTTGTCTTAGAACAAACAGATGCTAAGACTCCAGACATAGACAATGCAGACATCATACTCACTACAATAAAACTGAATCCTAATAAACACATCAATATTATAGACTCCTACTACCCACCAGGTAATAATATCACTAAAATGGAAAACCTACTAAAATAGATCTCAAACTCTGTTCCTCAAGAAAATATTTGTTAGGAGATTTCAATATAGACTGGCAAGACTCCTCTGGCCACAATCCATCTACCCACATCGGCCTTCATAGATTTACCCAGCTTGTCTCATCCCCTACTAGAACTGATAAAAGATTTAAACATCAGTCCAACTTGACTAGATTCTTATATCAGACCCCTCACTTGCATCCAAAGCAGGTTGTCTATCTGACATCTTCAGTGACCATCAGCCCACCTTCCTTATAAGAAACAGAACTCTCCAACTCAACCAAACAACCTTCAGAGTAGTCAGAAACAAAAAGACCTTTAACCCAGACAACTTTATAAATGCCCTAAAAAGCTGCAATTGGATACCACTAACACAACTATCTATTGATGAGGCCGTAAACTACTGTAACTCTACTTTCTTACAAATATTAAACCACCATCCACCCACAGAGATCATTAGAGTAAAAGCTGACTACACTTCCTGGCTAACTAGGGCAACTAAAACCATTCTCAAAGACAGGAACAAAGCATGGATACAGTTTCACAAATAACCAAACCCAATCAACAAAGCAAAACTACTTAGAACTCATTAAGCTAGACAAAATTAATTACTATCAAAACCTCCAAGGAAAACATACTCACAACCCCCAAAAGTTCTAGGCCACAATAAACTCCATACTTCACCCAGGTAAATCTGCTACCCCTACATCTGTAACAGTTAACAGCCATAAAAATATTCCCACGCAATTCAATAAATATTTCACCAAAACAGTTCAGGCCCTTGCTGAAACCCAAGCTAATGGTAGCCCTATCATCCCAACTACACGAAGTAACACACACACACACACACACACACACACACACACACACACACACACACACACACACACACACACACACACACACACACACACACACACACACACACACACACACACACACACACACACACACACACACACACACACACATGATAATATCTTCCAATTTGACTTGCACCCATTGCCAGTCAAATCAATTTCAAAAATCCTCCAGGTGAATTTCTACAGCTAGCAGTTGATGCTATAGCCTATCATGTGGTTATCCTTATTAATAGATCAATATCTGAGTGTAAAGTACCAAGCCTATGGAAGATCTCCCATATAATACCACTACACAAAGGTGGCAACTCCCTAGAACTCAGTAACTATCGGCCAATTGCTATTTTATCACCCTTGTCAAAAGTATTAGAAAGAGTGTTCACACACAACTAATTGGCTACCTTCTAAAAAACAACCTATCTAAACATCAACATGGTTTTAGACCCTTCCATTGCACCACCACAGCCCTAATGTCCTTTACCAACACAGTTAATCATCACAGAAATAATAGACAACTAGTCTCAGCCCTTTTTTTAGATCTCTCTAAAGCTTTTGACATGGTCAATCATAGTAAACTCCTTAAGACACTTTCCAACCTAAACATTGGTACCCCCTCTATCTCATGGCTCATACACTACCTATCAGGACTCAAACAAGCAGTAAAATGGCAAAACCAATTATCCTCTCTCCTGCCAGTATCCTTAGGAGTCCCTTTGGGCTCCATACTTGGCCCACTACTGTTGTATCTATTTACCAATCAGCTCTCAACCTCCACACCTAATGCCTCAGTAGTACAATATGCTGACACCACCATCATATGTTCAGCCCACAAAATAGATGACCTCCACTCCCTAACCCAAAACTGTTTCACAGAAGCCGAGACATGGTTCACTAACTCCCAGCTTATCCTAAACCCAAATAAAACAAAACTACTTCTTTTCAGCCCTTGCAGAACCTCCCATTAGGCAACAACTTTACCATTATGTCCATCAATAAAACCATGATCACCCTTACCTTCCATACCAAATTGTTAGGTGTAGAAATAGCAACCTTAGATCTGACATCCATATAGCCCAAACTATAAAGAAAGTTCACAAAAAATAGGACTCTTTTATAGGAACAAGCAATTTCTCAATAAACACACCGAAACCACTATAGCCAGGACACACCTGCTGCCTACCCTCCTCTGTTTCCCCTATACTAACCAACCTCCGCAAAACTGATCTGAACAAATTGGAATCTTGTTATTACAAGACTGCTAGATTTGCTACTGAATCCCAATATAGGATCCATCATTGCGATGCTCTGAAACAACTAAACTAGCTTGAGCTACCTCAACTTCTAAAACTCAATCAATTGGCATTAGCGCACAAACTGTACTACTACCCAGCTAAAACTCCAGTACTCCATAATCTAACTAAACCATATTCTACATCAAAAACCTTAAGATCTAGCACCCAAAACTGCCTGGAAGTCATCAAAATAAATAATGAAACAGGTAAATCTGTCTTCAGTTACCTTATAACTAAGGCCTGTAATACCCTACCTATCCATTTGACCTCTATCAGCTACACTACATTTAAAAAGCACCTCAAAGCACACTACACAAGTAATTGGTTACTCTCCTGTTAACTCCCCAGGATAAACACTTACTTAACAATCTTTTTCACCCCATCTCAATATGCAATACCTTTTTCTTTTCAACCAACAGAACTAACCAATCAGAAGTCTTGTAAAATCTGCTTTACTTGTTTCTACTTGGCTTATACTGACCCAAAATCTTGATCTACTTTTTATGTTCACTACCCAACCTTGTTTTATATTTCCACCTCACAATGCTCACCTCTCAGTTATGCCAGTTCACCAACACTAATAGTAACATCTTAACTAACAACAACAACTCAGTAACTACAAAATCTTACCACTCTTACCCACTAACATCCCCTGGCTGATTTCAAGCCAAGTGTAAGACTGTAGCAAAAGATATTTCCCATTTATAATACCATAACAAGTGATGTCACTTGTACATCTAATTATATAAATATACTGTTAAATGAAAAAATACTGTAGTAAAAAAATCAATACACAGGAGGTTCAGGTTCAGGTTCTTTACTAGTGTACACCAGGAGGCAAAAAACGTACAAGTACAGAATTTTGTCTGAATGAAACAGGAAGAACACAACTTTTATAGTATTTCTTACTAGTATTAACCCACCAGTCTGACGTAGTCAGTCACAAGGGGTTTTACATCACTTTAGCTTACAACATTCTATTCATCTAAAATGCTGATAATACATTTTGCTTAAAAACTTTTCTAGTAAACAACATGGCCTTGCTAGCCACCTGGTTAGTTACGATACCCTTTTACAAAAGTTTCCACTCAAGGTTCTAAATTAATTCGAACATAATAGTAGATACAGTTCTCAATACATTTCCTTGTTACATGTTATCACTCCCTCCTTGCAACCGGTGCGTTATCTAGTAACATATACAAGGCCGATTGCTCAAGTGGAAAAGAGCAGAAGATTCTCATTATTTCACACATTTAATTTCCTGACCCAGCAGATAATCACTTGTGAGAAGCATAAACATTAATTCTTAATGAGCTAGCAGCTGCTGGGGTCAGAGGCCAACTTGCAAAAAAAGGCACACTGCAGTTTCCAAAAGCTTCTTGCAGTTTCATATGAATTCATTTTTCTTGTCATAACATTAATAGAATAAAATGCATTATATCTTTCTTATTTCTTAATAAGCACTAAACATGTACATTAATACATATTTTTCTAACATATACCATCAACATTAATGTAAAGAATGTATATTGTGTTTACTATGTATTTTACAAAACTACAGTCCAGTGTTTCTCATCCTTATTCTATGTGCATTTCAACATTGACTTGATTACCATAGACAATGTATTGCTTACTTCACCTGTTTGTTTTATGTTTTATGTTTTGTGTGGAGCTTTTCTCCCCAGGCCTCTGCTGAAAATTGACCTGTGTCCAGTCGGACTTTCCCGGTAAACAAATCATCATCAGCCCCCTTTTTTCCCATTTTTCTACATGGGGTTGGGGTATCGTGTTAACTGTCATCAACTCTCTCGATTTAGTGCCACACTCCTACCTTCTTCAGCACTCATGCCTGACTGTCACAGATCTTCTTTCACACAATCCATCCACCTCTTTGCTGGATGTCTTCCCTTCCTCTTACCTTCTGCCTGTCTGTCCCAAGTCTTCCTCAGCAGATTGTCTTCTGCTTTTCTACACACATGCCCAAACCACCGTAATCTGTTCTCCTTGATCTTTTCTGCAATTGGGGCTACTTTGGCTTCTGCTCTTATGTCCTCATTTCTTTGTCTGTTCCACAGTCTGCATCCTATCACCTTTCTCAGACACTTCATTTCCATCACCTGTAGCTTCTTCAGCTGTTTTGCCTTCACTGCCCAGGTTTCTGTACCATACAGTAATAGTACTGGTCACACCACTGTCTTGTACACCTTACTTTTCAGCTTCTTTGGCATTCTTCTGTCATAGACTACACCTGATACTCTATGCCAGTTGGCTGCAGCCCTTCTTATTTTAGCTTTGACCTCTTCATTCAGACTACCCTTCTCAACTACTCCTCCCAGATACTTGAAGCTGTTTACCTGTTCCTCTATCTTCCCTTCTATCTCTATTCTCAGTTCTTCTGATTTCCCCAATTTGCTACCATTACCTCCATCTTATCTGTGCTTAGCTTCATCCCACGTGCCTTCAGATTTGAATTCCATTCTCCTATCCTTTGATGAAATTCTAGCTCAGAGCCTGCCTGTACTACCATATTGTTTGCATACAGCAACTTTGTTGATCTGTCCCCTCCAACCTGTTTGCTAATGTAGTCCATCACCAGTATGAACAGCAGTAGGCTCAGAGCTGAACCCTGATTACACCCACACCCACACCCACTGAGAACCCCTCTGTGAGGCCGAACACCATTTGTAATTGAGTCATTGGGTCCTTGTACATAGCCTGCAGTAATTCTACCAATGTTTCTGAGACTTCAAACCACCGCAGTACTGCCCAGATCAGCTTTCTTGGGACCTTGTCATATGCTTTTTCCAAGTCTAGGAATGCCCAGTTGGACTCCCTCCTCATCTCTAGCTTCTTCTCAAGTATCTGTCTCAATGCAAACATCAGTTCAATTGTGCTGCATCCTAATCTGAATCCAAACTGCTTATCTCGGATCTTACATTCCGCTACTCTGTGTATTCGTTTTTCAATCACCCTCTCCAGAGGGATGTAATAGGAGTTTGATGCCTTTGTACTGCCCACAGTTGTGGATGTCCCCTTTGTTCTTGTACACTGGCATGAGTATGCTTATTCTCCAGTCATCTGGGATCTGCCTTTCTCTCCACGCTGTTATTAGTACCCTCAGGAGCCATTTCTCCCCATCTCACCCAGCATCTTTATCATATCTGCTGTGACCTCATCTGTGCTTGCTGCTTTCTCTGACTTCATCTTCCTTAGTGCTGTTCTTTATTCTTCTAGGGTGGGCTCCTCTTGTCTCCTCTCATCGTAGGCTGTTTCTGGGGCAGTACAGCTTCTGTGGGGTTTTCTTCGTTCAGAAGCTGCTAGAAATACTCCTTCCATCTGCCTTTGATGTCCTCTGGGCTGGTGAACAGGTTGTTGCTGGCATCCCTTATGAAGGGTGTCTAACTCTCTTCTTTACCTTGCAACCTAATATAGTTTCTTTGTGCCCCTTACTGAGTCACTTTCCAGAAGTTGGTACAGTGCCTCCAATGCCTTATTCTTTGCTATTGCAAATCCTTTCTTAGCTTCTTTGTTAGCCAACCAGTAGTCCTTCCTAGTCTGGTCAGTCTTTTCTGTCTCCCACTTCTTCCTGCACTCCTTCTTTCTTTTGATGACTTCTTGGACTTCTGTATTCCACCACCAGCTTTCCTTATGTACCTTATTTCCATACCTGGCTCGGCCACATGTATTTTCTGTAGTCCAAACGCATGTTGTTTTTAGGCACTGCCATTCTTCTTCAACTCCACCTATTTCCTCCTTTTATTGGGGTGCTAGAGCCCTGAGGTTCCTTGAACTGTTGTACTTTCTCTCCAGTCAACTTCCAGGTTGACCTTAGAGCCTTCTTTGACCACTGCTTGCAGCTGATTGTGGCAACTAGTGGTTTATGCTGTGGGCTGACTGTTTCACTGGGGATGACTTTGCAATCATGGATTTTGCACAGGTACCTTTTCCTTACTAGGAGGAAGTCTACCTGAGTTGAGTTTCATGTTGACTACTCTTGTATGTAATCTTGTGACTGTCTCTCTTTCTGAGCCATGTGCTGGCTACTATCAAGCCATTTGCCAGACAGAAGTCTAGAATGCCTTCAACTGCTTTATTCTTGTTGCCCCACCCATGTGGATCCAGGCAGTCCTCATATCCTGTTCTGTCTGTCCCGATATGTGCATTCAAGTCACCCATTATCAACACCAATTCATGTTGTCCTGCTTTATCTAGTAGGTCCTGCAACTGCTGTCTGAATGCACTCTTTTCCTCACTATCGCAACCATGCTGTGGGGCATAGGCTGAGATTAGGAATACTGCCCTATCATTACACTGGAGTCTGACTGCCATGAGTCTGTTATTAATTCTGATGATATCCCTTACTGCCTTCTGAAGCCTCTCAATTCCTACACCATTTCTAGCCTGCCCTCCACCTGAGTAGTAGACTCTGGATCCCAAGCCAAGTGGCTTTGCTGCACTGCACTTCCATCTCATCTCCTGGATACATAGGATGTCCTCCTCCATATCATCATGTCATCCACTTCCAATCTGCATCCTGTCAGTGAACCTACATTAAGCATAGCAGCTGGCAGGTTTGGTTGGTTTTACATCCGACTTTCACTCAACAGAGCTATCCTAGATAACCCAGGCTGGACAACTAGGCAACGGCCAGTAGCTTATTGACCCCAGGGCTGCTGGGCTTTATGGCAGGCACACACTTGGCTAGTGTGTAAGCATATATACCCCTCCTGGCATAGGTCAGAGTAACCCACTTATCACCAGTAACTACCCATGGTGACATTAGTCAACATGACCGAATCATCTAGAGCCATATTTTAGACCATCAAGTGGCTACCCCTGCCACGGTGTGCAGTCTGTGATCCGTGTTCTCCTATCTTGAAGATACTGCGCACCATAGTAGATGCCCAAAGTGGTTGGTCTGTACAATTCTTCTCCCTATAAGGCACCATGTAGAGTCTGTGCTGCGGCCCACAGCTCCATTCATTGGTGAGTTTGAGATGGAAACACTCAGCATGTTTTCTGGACATGGGAAAAACCCCACTGAGGCACAGGGAGAGCATGCAAACTCCAAACAGGCATTGGTCAGAGGTCAGGATCAAACCTTGCACCTTGTGCATGGGAGGTGAAGACCTTAACCCCTAAGCCATCTGGTCCCCAGTAAACAAATGTAAAATTAATTAATTGCTTAAATAAATAAATAAATAAATAAATAAATAAATAAATAAACAATGTGCTGGAGGCATTATGCACTTTCTACAGTAAAAATTTCTAAAACAAAACTAAGAAGCCCAGATAGAAAATAAACATTAATCCATCTGTGTAATTCCCTGCTAAATAGATTTAAATGGCTAAATATCCCTTGAAGTGAGATGTAGCCTTGATTAATATTGATATTCAATATATTGTGAAGTAATGGTAAAGATATTCTGCATCCATAAAGAGTAAGATTAGATATGGCAACTAAATTCATGTTTTTTTTGTTTATGTTTGTGTGCGTGTGTGTGTGTGTGTGTGTGTGTGTGTGTGTGTGTGTGTGTGTGTGTGTGTGTGTGTGTGTGTGTGTGTGTGTGTGTGTGTGTGTGTGTGTGTGTGTGTGTGTGTGTATCATTGTAGAACATACCAATATGAGAAACACAAATGTGTGAAACACAAAACATTGACAACTTTTCTTCCACTATCACTAAACAACAGCTACAAAGTCCAATTCAAGAGTCACCTGAATAGTAGTATCATTAGGAAATAGGTTGTTAGTAACATAATATGTAGGGGTGGTGTTGGAAAAGGGTAATAGTATGATTAGTCTTAGTATACATGACTTTTTACTGAATGGTTTGTCTGTGTGCTTCCATTACAGAAGGTTTAAGGTAGTATTACATGGTGATATCTGTAACTTGGCTGGCTTTTTCTTGCAGTTTTACTGAATGTTTTTTCTGTGTGACCTTTTAACCCTTTGGTTTGGATGTTAGCTGAGATATTTTGCAGGCACCTTATTGTTTATGGACATAAAGCTTGATTTCAAGCCTTGTGTTTCTAAAGTATAGCCAAACAATCCGCTTATGGTGTGCTGATGAGGTCACTAAAAAGGCAAAAACACGCACGTCCACACTTAGCAGATTTTAGCTTTATTAACCAGAATGTACCCATAAAGACTTAAAAAGTCAGGGGCTTTCAGAAGTCTTGTAGCTGAAACACTGTATATCCCCAAGCAGTCATTTGCATATTAGCTATTGGGGTGGAGGGTGCATCCCCTCACACTGCGGGGTACAGGGGTGGGTTCCACTGCAAAAAAAAAAAAAAAAAAAGAAACACAGAAATAGTGTTTTCATGAAGTTATTTTTGAGGGATGTCAAAAGCACAAGGTATTGTGATTCAATCTCTGGAAGTAGAGATCATATTGTAGTACAAAGTCATGCAGAACAAAATGTTGTAGTTTGGCTATTAAACTCTGCATGAACATACTGATAATATGGCTCTTACCAGAAACTAGACGAAAGAATGTTACAACGGTATCATGAATTAAAAAAAATAGTAAACTAAGATGATACATGTTAATAGCTTTGCATTTCTTCTTTAATGCAGAACCACATTGAAATATTGTTACCAGCTTACATGGGCTTTACTGAGCAGAGCTGCCCCATGTGGCTCATCTTTGCTATAAAAATTGGTTGACTAAACTACTTTTGATGACACATACCACCAGGGAAGCAACTGTTAAAATCACCTTTTGAGCACTTTTAGCAGATTTAGTGACTAATTTTGCTTGCTGAGGTATTTTTAATATTTACAAGTTTCTGCACTTTGATCTTTTGAGAGAAGGGAAATTCACAGAGCTCTGATTGTGCATTTTCTAATAGCTTGCTGACATAAAATTTTGGTTGGCTGCATATGCCTTACTGCCAGTTTAATTTTTGCAGTGTCATACTTGCTTCTTTAATGGCAATTGATGCACATCTGAGCTGAAAAAGAACTGCCAGATTGGCCTTCTTTTGATCCCATCAGTGAAATGACTACGTAGATCATCTTTGGCATGTGTTTAGCTGACCTAATAACTAGTGTTATTTGCTGAGGTGTTTTCAGTGTTTAGAACAGCTTCTGCCCTTCAACATTACGAGAGAACAGATGCCTGCAGAGTAGTGATTGGGTATTTTCTGTTAACTGGTTAATACTCAACATTTTGATGAGCTGTTTTGGCCGTTCCCTGGGCCTTATATTCTCTGTCACTGTCTGACGTTGCACTTGCTTGAGCAGAGCTATAACACACTGCTGCATCAGGGTAACTCACACAACCTAGAAGCCAGTGGGCACGTGTATCAAATTTCCCCTTAGAAGTACTCCAGAAGTGAGGCTTTTTTATTGACTACCATTGTGCTCTAAACTACACTGTTTGCCACTGTTCTTTGCAGACTATCTATAGGAAAAGTGAGAGAATCCTAAAATCTTAGTATCATTGTGTTTTCCTACAAGGAAATAACTCCATAAATGCTGTCATTGATTACTGTAGTTCCAAAATACTTCTGACCCACTATGCAGTAGACCTATAACCCCTTCTGAACTCAATGTACCTAGAAGACTTCTGCATACCATGACGATATCCTCTGCACTTACTTCATCTATTACTAGCCCTACTAGCACTGGGTACACTAAGGCAGTATATCTACTGCCTTATTTTCATCGGTACCCTGTTACTGCAAACACTATACGTCAAAGGTGCAAATACTTTCTGAAGCTAGAGGCAAACATCTCAAACCACATGGTATCAGCAGTCACACACCCAATACTCCAGTAACACAACACCAGCACTAACCAAATATGTAGATATAGATATAGATATACAAATGAGAGGTAGTAGAAATCCTTACTGCATTCATAAAGGCTTCCTAGGAACTGCACTGATCACCTAAAATCTCAGCAGCATACAAATACATCACCTGCTGTTCACATAACAGTAGTCCCATTAACATAACACATACAAGTCACATAACAATGCTTTAGGCATAGATGACTCCACAGTTAAGCATACTGACACACCACTCACTAGGCTGATGAAACACAGGGACTAGAGAGGGGATACCTCAACTGCAAAAATCCATTTTCTGGTAGTTTTATAACTTGGAGTTTTAACTAGTTTGTTTGCTTGTCTGACCCAGCATTTTTAACTCTTTATCTGGGTGCATTGCACAATTCTGGAAAGGTAATATGTGCCTTCTTACACAGGAAAAGCATAAGCTCCACTGTATAGAAGTAGACAATGTACTCTGCTTCAGCTGAGGAAAAGACAGGATGATAGCAGAAGCACCTCTGATTCCAGAATGTATGAAGTCACAAGGGCACTTAAATCCCTTCCATCACAAGCACTGCTCACATGGGTGTGATCAATCTGCATCTCACATGCTTGGAATTTGTGAAGAGGGGCATGATCGATCTCACCAGGGCTGTTTCCGAAAGTCACAGGTGAAAACTCTTAATTATTATATTGCTATTACACAAATGATAGCACGCTACAAAAAGAAGATAACAAATTTCCACAGTTGACTTAGTTACTGGTGCCATTAACAGTTCTACAGTTGGCTTAGTTACTGGTGCCATTAACAGTTCTACAGTTGACTTAGTTACTGGTGCCATTAACAGTTCTACAGTTGACTTAGTTACTGGTGCCATTAACAGTTCTACAGTTGACTTAGTTACTGATGCCATTAACAGTTCTACAGTTGACTTAGTTACTGGTGCCATTAACAGTTCTACAGTTGACTTAGTTACTGGTGCCATTAACAGTTCTACAGTTGACTTAGTTACTGGTGCCATTAACAGTTCTACAGTTGACTTAGTTACTGGTGCCATTAACAGTTCCACAGTTGACTTAGTTACTGATGCCATTAACAGTTCTACAGTTGACTTAGTTACTGGTGCCATTAACAGTTCTACAGTTGACTTAGTTACTGATGCCATTACAGGAGACTTTAACGTGTATCAGCTTGGACAGAAGTTCTTGACAGTTTTATATGCATCACTAAGGACAATGTGCAGCTTTGTCCCCACAGAGATTCTGCATACTGGCTGAGACATTTTCTGCAACCATAGTGCCGTTTTAAGGGCATGCCATTCTTCTGTAACTGCTAGTAAATTTAAATCAGGCCTATACCAATGTTCAATGTTTTTCTTTTCTTTTTGTTTTTTTTTTCTTTTTTTTTCTTTTGGCCATAATTCTATCGATTCTCAAAGCTGAAACCCTTGAGGTCTCCCTAATGTTTGAAAACATAGACATGTTCCTGGTACCAGTGTAGTGATAACACTCTTTTTACTCCCATGTTTAATACTTTGCATTGCTTTAGATTCTCCAGTGATGACTACACTGCATCTCTATAGGAAGTGACAATCTTTATTCATTATTCCACTACCTCATGCCTTCTACAGCCAGATTAAAAACTATCTTGGTAACTATGCGTGCATCCATCTTTTATATCATGGACAACTATTCAACTCCTAGCATGACTTCTGCACTCCTTAACAAATTTAAATGCCTAATCACTAAAACAAGCACAAATATTTCAACTATCCATCCATAAACTGGATAACATTTTCTTATATATCATCATTGCCTACTGTCTAAGCCAATTAGTGCTTACCACTACTAGGTACTTAACACTTCCTAAGAAATATGGCACCATTATGTATCACAGTTTTCATTATCCTCTCACTTCTAACCATCTAACCACCATACCATTGTATTCTTCATGAGATTATAGCCAGACATGACCTCAAATCTTACTGTCTTCAGAGGCTTCTCCATGGTAAATCATCTAGAATTGTCTTCCAATCTTATGAAATTTAAAGGTCCTATTGTATGAGGACCCTTTTGCTAAAACATCTGATTTTACCACTGATTTTCAGTCCCATTTAAGTGTATGCATTTAGGCATCTGTCCTCATTCATCATACATGCAACATCACATTCAGAAACAAAACCTTTTGGTGGAACCTCTACATTTATGAACTCTACAACAAAAAGAAAAAATCTCAGATAAAAATAAACTCAGAATGAATCTCACCACTCTAAAACTACCGTCAAAAGAGTAATTAAGGGTCTAATCAAAAGATCAAAACAGCAAGGTAAGTAAGAGTTGAATTTTGCTGCCACCTCCAAAGACAAAGCAGTAGCTAGACTAATTAGTGGCCCTTGTTAGACCCCCAAACTACTGATGACCCCTTAAACCAAAGTTGGGTAGCTAAGGAAAACCTGAGGAGCAAAAAAGCTCCTCTGCAAACTTTGATAAAAAGCTAATTCATGCAAGTGTTTTTCAATGTTTGAGAAATGACAGCTGGCATCTTATCGATGCTGAACTGCAGTAGGGACTAAATACTGGCATTTCACTTTGGCAACATTGATCACATGATTGCACCCATTGACATTTTGAACATGGGGCAGCCTTTCTCTATTTGTCTCACTCTAACTATGCGTCTGTCCAAAGACAACTGCAAACCTTCATCACATTGTTCAATTTATGTCAAGAATATTAGGAGCAACATTCAGCAGTGTCTCAGTGCCTTCAGCTGATAGCAGATGGCACCATCCACTCAGACCTGGAGAATAATGAAAATATAAATCTGCACAAATTTAGATCAAAATCCCCCCCTCTTCCTAATCTGTTCCCTTCCACACTATTCAGTCAACACCCCCTTACATTAACATAGAACATGTGTTTGGTGTCCTCTGCAAAGCATAGAGCACAACTTCAATATGACTGGACAACATACCAGGTTGTTTTCTTGTTAGAATGAGAGATTGTCTCACTGATTAAATGCTGTGCTATGCAGATGTGCAAGAACGGGAATGATAAACATTTGTGAACCTTAGTACAGAATAAGCATGCTGCACTATGGTTTACAAAGGAATCAGGAAAAAAGAAAGGCACAGAAGTAAAGAACATAATTATTAAGATAGTAGGGATAACAAGGATAGAACTTCCTGACTGAACGAAGAGCAAAAGGGTACTCACATTACTGGACTAATTACGATTTTAATTTAGAATTGAAGAAGGATGGATTAAGCAGGTCAGCAAATACCAAAATGAGACAGAGGCCAGTGAGCTTCATCAATGAATACTTGAGAAACTCTGGTTACATCGATTTCAGGCTGTGTGGACAAAACCTTTGTAGCCTTATGTCAAGAAATCATAATTCTCTCTAGATTTGTTAAAACTTAGTTCTAGTTGTATATAATGCATACCCACTTTTTATTATAAGAAACCTTCCAAATTTCTTTAACTGTGATTTTACGGAGTATAATGTCCATGCAAGCATATGACTAATTTGCTCTTTTGGGTTCTGCATATCATTATCTTTTGTTATTCAGGCCCATGTCACTGCTGCAAAGGGTATTTGGGCCTATTCACTTACCTAATTAGATAGATAGACAGACAGACAGACATGCAGACAGATAGACAGATGAGGTGAGAGCAACTTCAAGGGCAAAGGACAGATCATGTAACGAATGGTGGAGGAAGGGTGATAGTTGTAGTGAAACGATGTAAGGAAAACAGTATCCAGAATGGCAGGAAAAACAGGGGAGAAATGGAGTGAGAATCTTAAAAGAGACTGAAGGGGGGTAGAGCTCCTATAGGTATATGAAGAAATAAAACATTAGGAAAAAAATGTTAATTACGTATCAGAAGAAAAAGTATATAATATGTCACTAGATCAGTCAGTGATATTAAATTAGTTATTCTCCCCAGAGTTCTTAAGTGACAAGGAGGGAAAAGTGCCAGTTTTGGTGACATAGCAGCTGCAGGGAAAAAGGTAGGTAGACAGATGCCAGTTAAAAGTGATGAAGAAAATAATTATTAGTGCTAAATGACAAGGCATAAAGCATACACATGCTTTGTCTCAGAATTCCACAGAAAGAATCCATCGTGTTGGCAGCTCAGTCTTTGACATTTGTAGTAAACCTTGATGGAAGAGTAAATTCTAGAACAATGGAGGGATGTTCTCTTATGCATATCCATTATAGTGACTATGGAGGTATCCAGGGGAAGATAAAATGTCAAATTAACCTAATTGTAGTGGTAGGTAAAATGAAAAAAAATGATACCAGAAGTAAGGCTAACAGTTTTTTTTTTTGCATCATAAGAACTTGTCAAATGGAATCTGATGTATTTATAGCTAAGAGGCCCTATCAAAGCAACTTGGTTGACTTGATTGACTGCATCAAGGGCTTATTATGTTACATCAGAGTGTACAAACTCTGTGTTTGGGCAGCACAATGGGTCAGAAGTTAACATTCAGTGTTTGTCTGAATGCTCCAAAGAGGTTATACACAAGTCTGCAACAGAACTGTAGGTCTGAAGATGATAACCAAACATCATCCACTTAGTTAAACTCAGACCCTGACTAATTCTTAAAGGCAGGTGCAGAAATCATCTATTTCACATAATAAAAGTAACATTGTTTGTTTTCAGATAGTAAGAAATATGATATAATCTCAAGGTGGAGGCCAAAAAACTAATTTTCATATATTTAAATGCCTGTTAAGATGCTGTAGAAGATATAAAAGTGATTCAAAAATCTTGAGCCTATTTTTATAACTTTGTTACTTCACTTGCTTGACATTTTTAGTAAAGTGCATAAGCACTCTTCATAGTCTCATTATTTGCCATAAATATTAACTTTCAGTTCCATGTCTGATGCAAGAAACTAAATGTTAGAAAAATATGTAGTAACATATGTGTGTACTGCTTATTTTAAATAAGGGAAGATTAACACGTTTTTATTCTATATGCAGCATTAGTTCTATTTGAAACTGAAAACATGCTTTTCTAAAATTGTGCTTTCTGACACTGCAAGATGCACTCTGACCTAGTTTGCTAGCACAGCAAAATACATGTTTATGCTTTGGAAATGTACTGGGAAGCAGGTGATTTTCTGCTAGGTCAGGAAATTAAATGGAGAATAATAATAATTTCTGTAGATCCATTCATTATGAACAATAAGCTCTGTTCGTGCTAATGAAAAAGTGCACAAGCTGCAAGATAGTTAGATACTATAAACAATGAACTGCTTCAGAAATCTGTACTTGCATTGTGCTCGAATTAGCCATAGTACCTAGACTTGTAACATCACATAGCAAGAAAGTTATAATTGACCGGTGGTCGTCAAGGCCATCCTGTTTACTGAAAAATCTTTTTTAAACTTTGAAGAGTCAGCTAGAAATGTGAGAAACATCTGTAAAGTAACAGAATTGTGAACTGGTGGTCTGCTACGTCAGCCGTAGTGGGCAATGCCTTGAAAGAAAGGTATAATAACTGTGACACTTCCTGATTTTAGTCAGACAAACTCTGTAACTGCATTTTTTGTCTCCTTGTGCAAGAATAAAGATACCTGAACTGATGCTTATGCTTTTGGTCTTTTGAAGTATTTTCTTTCATGTTTTTTGGTCCTTTGGAGCCGGAAACCCTCGTTTAGCCTGGGATCAGATGGGCCAGGTGGCATGAAACTGCGCAGGGAAGATACCACATTGGATCTTCTTCATTGAAAGACCTCCGACTGAATTGTCGTGGAAAAGAGGCCAGCCACTTTTTTGATCTACGGCTGAAGGCGGGTTTCGTTTGAACAGTGAGTGACCAATCGCTGAGGCTCAGGTAGGGTGAATCTACTTTTTTCTGTTTTAGATCAGGGACTTGATTGTATTTGTTCTGTGAGAATTTTGTTAAAATTCAGGGACAGAAATATCGCTATCTTGTCATAGATCAGGGAAACAGAATAAGTAGGCAGGTAGTCTGAAGGGACTGTAAACACTTGGTGGTACCACATTAAAAATAAAAGGGTTACGTAACATTTAAAAGGTTAAAACAAAATGGGTAATACGTGCACAAAAACAAAAAGACCCCAAAGCCCACCGTTAACAGAAGACGCAAAATATATGCAATCACAACGCGCCGACAATGTTAGATATTATACTAAATGGGTTAATAAATATGAATTTGATGGGAAACTAGAAAGATCCTCGCTTATCAAACTTATTAGACAGTTAAAAAACGATTCTAAAGGTCGGGTTAAAAAACAGCGTAAATTAGGAGTTCCTCAGGCACACAGGTGGATTGAGGAAGCAAACCGAAGAGAACAAAGGAATAAAAATTCAAAAGCAATGTTTCTAGACAAAGAGGATAATAACTTAGTTATAGCATCGGCCCCTCTGCCCCCTCCGGTTCCGGTTCCCTTACCAGTTCCCTTACCGGAATACGAAGCAAAAGAACAAACTGGCCCACCTCCACGATATCCAGTTATTCTTATAAAACCACTACCGTTTGTTAGAGATCCTATCGAGACTAGGTCTCGAACACGTAATTTAAAAGGGGATATTGAATTATATCAAATGAATGGAAATTCACGGGCTATGAGTGAAGAAGAGATATGCCCACTCATAGAAGTACCAAATCCTCAGGCAGGACAAGAAGGGCAGGACTCAACTCTCTTAGTATACAGACCGTGGACACTGGAAGACATCCGGAAAGCCACAGAGGGAATTCCCCATCCAAAAGTTAATTTTAGAAAGTTCTTAGAAGACTTACAGGGCATGAGATTAAGTTATCACTTAAACAGAGAGGAAGTAGAAAAAGTAGTCAGACAAAAAGTAGGTCCAGATTGGCACATGATCAGTGGCAACTGGAATCCCCATGACAATGCACTTAGGCCCCTCCCACATAGCAGCGCAGAACTAGATAACAGAGTGAAAGGTCTGACAGACCGAATTTCTGAGAAATGGAAGCCTAGGGCAGACTGGACTTGCATTAATCAATGCATCCAACAAAAAAGTGAAACTGTTGATAGATATTTTGCCAGATTATTAGAATGTTTTAACAACCACTGTGGAATGCAGGTGCCTGAAGACCAGGCACAAGATTCCCCATATGAGCAACAGTTAAAGAATGCATTTTTGAAAGGCTGTATTGCACCCATAAGTAGTTTCATTACTAAACATATGGTAGACCATCGTACAAGCAGATTACAATCACTGCTTGAATATGCTAGACATGCCGAAAGGCATTTTAATAACAAAAAGAAAAAGAAAGCCCAAGTATTTGCTGTGGAAGATGGAGAAGTTTATTTAGTACAGTCCAGACAAAAGGGCAAAAAGAATGCTCAGGGAAACAAACAATCTGATCAGCGATCAGAGGACTTTGAAGGGAGAAAGAAAAGAGGTGAGTGCTTCAAATGCAGGAAAAAGGGACACTTGGCAAGGGATTGCAAGAAAAATAAGAAGGCAGCAGTGGAAGACAAAAATGATGAAGGTGAGGACTGACTATATGAATGTCAGGAATCACTAGATAGGAATAATAGAGAAAGGACAAATGAGAATGTGATAGAAGGAGCAGAGAATGTGATAATAGAGGAAGTGCAGGAAGCTACCGATAATGAAGAAAATGAAATATTAGACCTAGCCTTACTGAGCTTAGAGCTCTATCTAGCTGATACAAAACCAGAATTGACACTCCTGGTAGAAGAGAGGGAAGTCAAATTTTTGTGCAATTTAGGGGCATCACGGACCCTGGTACACCCCTCCAAACTACCAGAAAATTCAGAATCACATTACTTTATACTAGTAAAAGCAGCTAATGGACAGCTGTATCGGGAGCCTCTCTCCCATAACATTACAATAACAGATCCTGTTTCAGGATTAACCCAGAAAAGCAAAATTGTTGTTTCTGCAAAATGCCCAGTGAACCTTTTGGGCAGAGATCTTATGCAACTATTAGGCATAGCAGTAGTTCCAACCATGCAGGGTATGGAAGCACAGCGACAAACTAATACTTTTGCAGTGCAAACGGAAGGTGAGACATTTTACTGGTACAGCCAGGACTTAGTTACGACTGGCCCTGAAGCAGTAACTGAAGAGTTAATGAATGTAGCTATCAGTAAGTTCCCCTCCCTTTGTATTGACATACAACACCTGTTGCACTGTACTCTGTATTATTGTAATACACCAGGACCTGACAAAGAATATGAACAAGAATTGTTTAGAAATCATGCAAACAGATTAGTACTATGTAATTTGTACTGGGACATGAAAGGGAACAGTGTAGTTAGCTGTTCATTACCCCAGGAGTTCTTTTCACTTTACAAATCGAATCTATTAGCGCATGTTAGTTTAACTAAAGAGGAAGATTTAAAATGGGTAAACCTAGGAGAAAAAAAATCACAAAATGGGAAAAACAGACAGAATCAGAACTGTCAGAACAGGGAATACAAAGAGAGAAACTGAACTGGATAACACAAACACATCCAGCTGTACATGTGCAGTCCAGCAAAGACAGCTGAGAAGCCCTCTTATTAGAAGAGGAAGAGAAAGCTTTGTTAGATATACCAGAAACTCTCTGGTCAACAGAAAAGTCAGACATAGGACTTATTCACACAGCAGGACCAGTTACTATCATGCCAAAGTCAGCATTTAGACCACAAAAGAGACAGTACCCCTTGAGAAAAGATGCAGAGGCAGGTATTAAACCAATCATAGCAGCTTTACTTAAGAAGGGAATACTGGTGGAATCTCCTGATTCGCCATGTAACACACCCTTATTCCCAGTTAAAAAAGCAAATGGAGAATGGCGTATGGTCCAAGATTTACAAGCTGTAAATGACGCAGTAATACCAAGAGCACCTACGGTGCCAGATCCACATACCTTGTTGAATGATTTAAAACCTCAACAGAAGTATTTTTCTGTGGTAGATATCAGCAATGCGTTCTTTTCGATACCGATACACCCTGACAGCCAGTATTGGTTTGCATTTACATTTCAGGGGAAGTGGTATACATATACACGACTACCACAGGGCTATAGTGAAAGCCCAATGATATTCTCACAAGAGATGGCAAGTAATTTAGCGGGATTTATCCCACCGCGAGGTAGTCAAATTTTACTTTATGTTGATGATATCCTGCTGGCTGCCCCTACCCAGTGAGATTGTAAGGAAGATACTATAGCATTATTAAAATTCCTAGCAGTTGAAGGACACAAAGTAAGCAAAAATAAATTGCAGCTTTGGAGAAAACAAGTGAAATACCTTGGATATGTAATATCCAAAGATGGCAGAACATTAGATGAGGACAGAAAAGTAGCAATCTTACAAGCACCTAAACCCACAACCAAGAAGGAAATGATGTCCTTCCTGGGTACAATTAATTTTTGTCGAAGCTGGATCCTAAACTATGCTTTGGAATCTGCACCTTTAACCGACCTGATTTTTAAGAAGCCTATGGCAGCACAAGATTTAATACAGTGGACACCAAAAGCAGAATTAACTTTCTGCAAACTGAAACAATTGATAGCATCATCATTAGTTTTAGGATTACCAAATTATCACAAACGTTTTTTCCAAACTGTAGATTGCAAGCAAGGTTATATGACATCAGTATTGACTCAACAGCATGGGGACAAACAATGCCCCATTGCTTATTATTCATCACAACTGGACCCAGTGGCAGTCTCTACCCCACTGTGTACAAGCAGTAGTTGCAGCTGCAATGGCAGTGCAGGCTTCAGCCTCAGTAGTGTTATTCCACCCTCTCACATTGAGAGTGCCTCATGCAGTCGCAATCATTTTACTGCAAGAAAAAGTAGCATATCTTTCCCCTGCTAGGCATCTTTCTTGTATGACTATATTGCTGAGCCAACCTCACATGACAATTGAACAATGTACTACTTTGAATCCGTCTACCTTGCTCCCAACTCCTGTGGATGGCACACCCCATAACTGCCTGCAGGTAATTGAGCAAAAGACACTGCCTAGAAAAGGCCTCACGGATGTTCCCTTGGATGATGCTGAGGTGACATATTACGTGGATGGCTCATGCAAAAGGAGTCCTACAGGACAGAACCTAACAGGTTATGCAGTAGTTTCTGATACTGAGATTGTAGAAGCGAAACCTCTACCACATAACTTATCTGCACAAGCAGCAGAGTTGATTGCCTTGACACGGGCATGTACCTTAGCAAAGGGTAAAAGCGTAAACATTTTTACAGACAGCCAGTATGCTTTTTCTACTGTACATGTTTTTGTACAACAGTGGAAGAATCGAGGAATGGTGACATGTACTGGCAAACTGATTAACCATGCACAGTTTATTTTAGATTTGTTAGATTCTATTCAGTTGCCTCAGAAAGTAGCTATTTGTAAATGCATAGCTCATACAAAACAACAAGATAGGATTTCAAAAGGCAATGCGAGAGCTGACACAGCTGCAAAGCAAGCAGCCTCAGAAGCATTTCATTTGAATGAGGAATTACAACCTTCTGAGATTTTGGACTTAGAAATGTTGAAAACAATGCAGACACTTACTACACAAGCTGAAAAACAAAAATGGAAAAAACGAGGAGCAATTCTCAAGGAAGGGCTGTACAACTCCAAAGAGGGAAAACCGATATTACCATCTAATTTATTTAGATATGCAGCTTTGTTGAGCCATGGGCAGAGCCATGTCTCAACAGGGGGGATGGTACAGTTAGTGAATCGGGTATTCGCTACGTACGGATTTACAAACTACACTAAAAAATGTTGCCTGTCATGTCACACTTGTAATAAACATCATGCACAAGGGGCATTAAAGCCCAAGCAAGGGAGTTTCCCTACACCACTGTATCCGTTTCATACTATCTGTATGGATTTCATAGAATTGAGCAAATGTGAAAATAAAAAATACTGCCTTGTCATTGTGGATATGTTCTCCAAATGGGTGGAGGCCTTTCCGACTAGTAAACCAGATGCAGCCACTGTTGCAAAGACCCTAGTTAAAGAAATTATTCCTAGATTTGGCATACCGGAAAGGATCTACAGTGACAATGGTACACATTTCGTTAACCAAACTATACAACAGTTGAGCCGGTATTTTGGGATTTCTTTAAAACATCACTGTGCATATCACCCTCAATCTGCAGGGTTAGTAGAGAGGCACAATGGAGTTTTAAAGAATAAGCTTAAAAAACTCATGGTAGATGCACAGAAGAACTGGGTGTACTGTTTGCCCCTGGCACTGTTGAGCATGAGAACTGTTCCGAATGCAAAAGGATTGACACCCTTCGAAAAGATTTTCGGAAGAGCTTATTATATACCTCAGTGGAAACCTCTCATGCCTGCATACCAGGAAACAGATTGGACACTTGCAGAGTATATGAGGAGTATGCTGAATAACAAACATCTTTTACAGTTTAATTCTGTTTCAGATAAAGACCAAACCAAACCATCCGAAGTAGCAGTAGCCCCAGACACTTGGGTCTGGGTGAAGACAATCAAAAAGAAGAATTGGACGACACCAAAGTGGGAAGGTCCGTATCAAGTACTGCTGAGCACGCCCACAGCAGTCAAGATTGCGGAACGTTCATCTTGGATTCATTTGACACACTGTAAACTAGTCAAAAACTTTGAACTTGATAAAACTCTTGCTAACACACAACAGCAGTAGAATGACAAGACCCAGAGATAATAGAAATACTGAACGACTTCAGCAGTGTTGCATAACCATCTTAATAACTGCATTAGTGACAATGTTCTTTTTGCTGTGGCTTTTGCTGTGGCCTTTCTTTTCTTCAGCCACACCAGCTAGACTGAACAAACGTGATTCAGCACTCATAGACTGGCATCCGAACTTTAACACTTACCAAGCAATCAAATATGTGTATGCTGAGACTTTTAATATTTCAAATTGTTGGATTTGTACAGCTATACCAACAGCATATGGGGGATTATTGATGGCTGCTGTCCCCCTAGGGGTCAATGAGACCTGGGAAAACTTGATTTTTGAGACTACACCTGTAAAATCTAGAGACAAAAGTGCATTATTCCTACCTGTTACTCAAACAGGAATTGTATATTTTTTTAAGAATGACACGATTCAAGTAGGTTGGAGTAGATGTAATGTACCAGTTTCTTATAAATGTTATATTAAACCTAAAAATGCTAAAAATACAGAAACAATTTGTGATGCAGATTATGACTCATACTTTGAGTCCTTGCATAAAACTGTCAGTGATATACAACATAATCCTGTTCTTTTAAAGCAACTGTCTATTATAGATAACAAAATGTTTCATGCAGGGAATGTGTATATCAATACTAAGGTAGAAAACTGTTATTTCATATGTGGGAAAAAGGCATACAAATGGTTGCCTGAGAATTGGTCCGGCAGTTGTTTTTTGGGTTACCTGATCCCGGCCATACGACACACTACAGCTTTGCCTCATGGGAGAATTTGAAACGTCAGAGACATCGCAAAGAAACCTGAAAATCCAATCAAGAAACCTGATAATCTGATGGGACAGATCGTAGCAGGCTGGAGAAACCATAACTCCATGAAAGACAAGAGTAAACTAGCACACATGGACTTGAGTGACACTATCATATCCTGGGCTGGCATAGCCCCTGCATATGGTGCAGTTAAATCAATTTGGGAACTGAGAAAGCTATCCAAACTTGTCGAGGTTATGAGCAATGCAACTTTTTCTGCTCTTGAATTAATGACTGATGAACTGAATGCAATGAGAACTGTGGTGCTTCAAAACCGCATGGCTCTTGACTTCACCCTAGCAGCGAGAGGTGGTACGTGCGCTTTAATCAAAGATGAGTGTTGTTCATACATTCCCGACAATAAACACGAAATCAACGATCATTTGGAAGTGATTCAGCAAGTGTCAGACATGACCAGGCCAGGCCCGAACCCACTGACAGACTTTTTCCAGAATTTGTTTGGGGGGTGGGGTTCCATCCTAATGAACATCCTGATTGCCATTTGTGTGGGATTACTTTTGTTAGGAGCATGTATTTGCTGTGGTATTCCCTGCATGAAAAAATTAATCAAAGATTTTATAGACATGTCAGTTTCTGAGACTTTGTATCAAAGTACTGAAATTGAAGAACTGTTGAAAAAGGAAACACTTTCATAAGTTTAAAGAGAATGACTCTCTTAGCTGCAAATCCTCAAAAGAAGAGGTAAGGAGAAGAAACAAACTGTTTATGCTTTTGAAATAGAATGAAAAGTATTAACAGGGGGAAATGTTAGAAAAATATGTATTAACATATGTGTGTAATGCTTATTTTAAATAAGGGAAGATTAACACGTCTTTATTCTATATGCAGCATTAGTTCTATTTGAAACTGAAAACATGCTTTTCTAAAATTGTGCTTTCTGACACTGCAAGATGCACTCTGACCTAGTTTGCTAGCACAGCAAAATACATGTTTATGCTTTGGAAATGTACTGGGAAGCAGGTGATTTTCTGCTAGGTCAGGAAATTAAATGGAGAATAATAATAATTTCTGTAGATCCATTCATTATGAACAATAAGCTCTGTTCGTGCTAATGAAAAAGTGCACAAGCTGCAAGAAAGTTAGATACTATAAACAATGAACTGCTTCAGAAATCTGTACTTGCATTGTGCTTGAATTAGCCATAGTACCTAGACTTGTAACATCACATAGCAAGAAAGTTATAATTGACCGGTGGTCGTCAAGGCCATCCTGCTTACTGAAAAATCTTTTTTAAACTTTGAAGAGTCAGCTAGAAATGTGAGAAACATCTGAAAAGTAACAGAATTGTGAACTGGTGGTCTGCTACGTCAGCCGTAGTGGGCAATGCCTTGAAAGAAAGGTATAATAATTGTGATACTTCCTGACTTTAGTCAGACAAACTCTGTAACTGCATTTTTTGTCTCCTTGCGCAAGAATAAAGATACCTGAACTGAACCTTATGCTTTTGGTCTTTTGAAGTATTTTCTTTGACACTTCATCAGCCCCAAACTCCTTGTGAATATCAATTTAATTTAATCAGTACAGCTCACTTTCATCAGCTTCACAAAGGCTCTGCAAGTGATCATTCTGAACTTCGGAATTTGCAACAACAGCCTGTAAATGCAACAGTAGTTGCAACAGCAAGCATAAATACCCTTACGATCTCTATAAATCAGCTTCAACTGTCAGTGGTTACTTTCCGGGAATCCCTTCCCATGCAAGTTCAAAAAATTAAAAACTCTTTGTCTGCCATTGCAAAGCATGATGCAGCCCTTGCATGTACTACTAAGATCATATGATATGTCTTGAAAAATAGAGCATCCAATATATTTTTTACTTGATTTCACTTAAGCAATGCACACATTTTTAGAGGATCATGAGAACAGGAACTGCAGAAACAACTTAAGAATATTGAAGTTGCAAGAGGGAGTAGAGCAGAAGGACATACTGCAGTCCATGCAATCCTGGCTATCGACAACACTAGGACTTGATGCTTCAGTTAGACTAAGATAGAGAGATCACACTGTTCACTAGCTCCCTTGCCTTCACCAAATGCCCTACCAGAACTGGTAACAGTCTGCTTCTTGAAAAAAGTTCTTGTGCACAACTTGGGACAACAAAGATATTATCTATCTGGGATGCAAGGTTAGATTCAGTTTGGTAGTGGCTATAGCCTTGCCACCTATCCGGATTTTTCCTATCTGGAAATTAGAATGATTATCCAGTAGTTTAGAAAATACTGCATACATCTTGTATTCTATTTAACAAAACAAACAGAATCCCAGTATTTGTTAAAACAGACTTTGAATTGTTTTTTTTTTTTTTTCTTAATTAAAGCATAGCTAATGGGATGCAATCAGGTCAGTGATTATGAAAATAACCACCCCATCTCCCCTGAGATGACAATTTATGTCACAAGATGGGCGTGATAATCAAGATAAGTGGGAAAGTAATCACTTTAGTATCTGTATATTTGCATCTGTCAGCAACTGCAAAAGAGGCTAAAAGAGGCTTGCTGCATTCCCTTTATATTTAGGATAATAGCAGGATAATAGCAAGGAATCCCTTATTCTTGCTGGAGATCTAAACTGCATACTAGATCCCTCTGATAATGCAAACCAGAGCTCTTTTGTCTTAACCCCCACAGCAAAATATCTTAAATGATGAGTAGATGTACAAAACTCTAGCAGACCCAGCTCTTCAGCATGTTTGTTGGCCTAGTCTTTGCTTAAGATCTGTCTCTCATGGAAACAACCACTCTTAATCCCGATACATAAGCCAGTAAAGATCAAGTCTCACCTGTGAGCTACATGCCCAGTTCTTTGCTTAATGATGATAAGATCTATACAGGAGTGTGGACAGCCAGAATAATACACTTACTTTCCTTTCTAATGCACCAGTATTATGTCAAAAATCGGCACCCTGCTACCATGTCCTATGGGCAACACTATGGCTTGAAAGTAATTATTTAAATCAAACCTTTTATGCCCTGCTATCAGTATACGCAGGGAAAGCATTTCATAACATCAAATGGGCTTTATCTCTTTAAAGTTTTAAACATGCTTCACTTCCCTTCTACTTTTATCAGGGTCATAGTATCCATATATCAGAGATGAAGAATGGCAATTAGAATTGCCTATTTATTTCTTCATCCTTCCATATAAAAAAAGGGGTCAGGCAGGGTGTCCTTTATCATTGTTGATACTTGTCTTAGCCATTGAGCCCTTAGCCCAGACCTTACAAGCAGATCTCGAAGAAGGGTGGTACCATGCCTGCCTCTACATTTACATCTTTACCTCTTTATTTTTTTCCTGGGGGTGTTACTCTCTTTGTAGATGATTTGTTAATATTAGTGCCAAATCTCGCAGTACATTTAACCAAATGCTGGCATGTTTTAAGCGAATGCTAGCTTTTTACTGGGTATAAACTGAATCCCTCCAGATCTGTATTAAAGCACCATGGAGCAAATGACCTTCAGCTATAGGTAAGTTAATCCAACAATAAGTGGACTCTTATCAACAAGAATGGGGAACTTGGAATCATCCATATGAGATTAAGCTTCTTTTAATAAAAAGGATACTATATCCTAAATTATTTTATATTCTACAGGGGTTGTCAATGCCAATTTCCTACAGGACTATAAGAAAAAGGGATGTAAATATCAGGAGATTTTGATGGTCACCCTCTTTGCCTAAATGAACAGTGGGTGCTTATTATTCTTCTCAGTCTTATGGTGGCATTAGGCTGCCTAATTTGATGGTAACATACCAAGCTGCCATATTGAGTCTCTATGGTAACTAGAATTCCTCGAGGCTGTCTCTAGCATATTAAATATATGGCAAGCTGCTTCTACTCAAAGGTGCATCCTTTACAGTCCTGTCATGAGTATTATAGTAAATATGTTCAATACCTCCTACTTTTCACTAAAGCACATCTATACTATGCAAATTGCCATTCAATAGCCCTCTCTCAGTAGTGTACACCATCTATATGGTACTAGTAGCAGTACTAAGGAAAGCTGAAGGAAAACTGAAATCAACTAATCCATAGTTATAATATAATGATATCTCTTTACAGTGCACATTTTCAGGTCCAGGAAGCCAAACTGATATTACCTAGACAAGTCTCAAGGGTTAAATGCCTTATAATAATAGTTGAATTCAGGATCCACTTTAAAGTTGCTAGGCATCTTAAGGGAGGATGATTTCCCTTATTATCATTTCATTCATATTCTGCCATGGATCAGATCAAGGATTTGTACAAGGGGAAAAAAAGACTTTGGAGTGCTTTGCTGCTACTATATGTAGTAGACCCATTGTTATTAAGTAACATTATCTAACTGTGGTGTTAACGTGAAGGATGAATTCCCATTTATTGTGTATAATTATGCCAAGATCCTTAGTGCATTCAGCAGAAGAAACTATCTGGGCATTTATCAAGTGTTGGTAATTTTGTTTTTGTGACCAGTGTAAAAACACCTTTTTGTTTTAAAGAAGATCCCATTTTATTAGCCAACAAATAGATCTGATCCATATAGGTTTGTAACGTTTGGTGATTATCAACTGATGAGGTTGCAGCATCTATCTCGGTGTCATCTACATATTTCCTTAGCTTTACTTCCATTGGAGTTGGGATGAAAGATATAAAAAACATAAAATATCAATGGCCTCAGAACAGACCCAACTACAAAGGAATGTTTTAGACAGATTTTGGTTTAATACATCAGTAGACATGCCATTGTCTAAGGAGTCAATTAGGTTAATTTGGAAGGGAATTGCAAAGCAAGACCTGCCCCTAAAAAGCTATGCATAGATCCATATTAGGACTGAATGAAGAGTGCAATATACTTAGTAGTACCATATTAAAACAAACTTTGTTGGCCAGATTAGTCCCCACTAGGCTAATAACTTCTTTTCAGGGGAAACCCAGGGTTGTATTTATACTCCATTGGAGCTGTTAGATAGTGCCAGAAGGCTTCTAGATGAGCAAGGAAAAGGCATAAGGGAAGCAACAGTATGGAGGAGGACAGAAAAGCTATGGAGAGTTTGGAGGTGTAAAGTGAGAATTTTAAAAAAAATGTGTTTTCTACGGAGCTTCAGAATGTAAAGAAAGATTCCTGTGTGGTGAGTGTTACAAAACAGCAGCATTTACACATCTCCATGTAGAAGAAAGCAAGCAAGTCAGTCTGCTGAACTGGCGAAGTTAAAACAGGATGAGCAGCATAACTGTTCTTCTACTTCATGGGGTGAAATGTCAGATAACTTTTTTTGGAAGTGCTAAGGATGGTAACATGGAAAAGAAACAAGACTGTGTGCCAGCAGAAAATGCAGCAATTAAAGTTAATCCAACAATGACAAAAAACAGCAGCAAACTGAGAAAGTATCTGGTTTTGTGGTAGCAGATAAAACAGCAACTAAAACATGTAGCAGAGACAGCAGGCAGAAGTGACCATAACAACAAACTGCAAATAAAACTGTTTTTAAACAGAAGAGAAGACAAACTGCAAGAATAAAAATAAAAAAGTGTAATAGACAGATATTAACTATGGTACAGTTTATTAACTGTTCTGTTTTAAAGCTCAAGAAATTTGGACTTTTATAAATATTGGGACAGAAACTATTTGTGACTAAACATTTGAAAAGGATAGACTGATGATGAAATTTCTGGAACTGCATAGCAAAATGGACATTTATCCATGGAACAATTATTTGTTTTCTGAAAGTAACTTAAATGTTAAAATAAAATGTTATCTTGCAGTTTAGAACTGATGGGCTGAAAGAAGATGATGTTGAAAAAATTCATGCAGGGTCTGTGTAAAACTACTAATAATATTGTGAAAGTTAGAGATGAGAGAAACTTTTGGAATGGAGGGTATAGGTTGAAAGTTGTTATGAAATGTGAAACAAATATGGTGTAACACTTGCCAAATGTTATCTTTATCTCTTGTCATAGAGGGACATTAAGATATGCTGGCCAGCCATAATCATATTTCTTTTACAGGGACTTTTTTCATTTAATTAATAATTGTGACAAGGTTTGATGTGACCGGTGTGGGTAGAAAGGATATACAGCAAGAAGGTATGTGCCTGAATGCAGGTTGCATAAAAAAGGGGACAGTTTTGGATGCATTGTCAAGAGCCAACAGTAAGTAATGAAAAAGAAAGGGAATGGGAAGAAAACATGCAGAAAGAGGCTGGGGAGAGGATTAAGAAGGTGAAAGAGAAGAAGAAACTAAAAATGAGGAGAGAGAGAGAGAGAGAGGATCCTTATAGGAAGAAAGGTCAGGAGCAGGGATTGATACTAATATTTTTTTGAAGGTCTAACCAGTGAAAAATCTGATTCTGAGGAAAAGTATTATTTGTACATAAACACAGGAAAAATACCCAGCTGATAAAAGAGTTAAAATAAGAAAACAAAAATGTAAAAATATTTCCCCTAAATTTAAAAAGAAGGAAAATAAATAATTTTAGGGTGCTTTCAGTAAATGGGAACAATATTATTAACCCTGTAAGAAGGATAGGGATACTGGAATGATGTGCTAAATGTAATGCGGATGTTATTTTCTTAAGATTCCTGACAAGTGAAGAAAGACTACAAACAAAAAAATTGTGGGGTGAAAATATGATATGACGTGAGCGCTGTTCTGGGGTGACTGTGTTCTGTAAAAAAAAACAGTGAAAATACTAGATGTAACATTGATAAGGATGGAAAGATAAACTATCATGCATGTGAACTGGAGAGAACATATTTATAGAATTATAGCATTATATGCATATATAACTATCAAGCAAAGAGAGAATCCATTTAATCAAATAATAGGCTATTTGGTGGTTAACATGAAAATTATAATTGCAGGGGACTTCAGTTGTGATTTAAGGGGAAAAATTAAATAATAAGGGAAGGAGATAAAATACAGAAAGTGATAAAATGCAGTAGATTAGCTGTGGAACAAAAGTTAATGGACATTAGAAGGAGGTCCCTTAGATCTGAAACTGGTTATTTTGTTTTATTGGAAGACGTGGGGATAGTAGATGCTGATGCAGTTGTGATATGATTTTCAGACTTTTTAGCAATATGGATAGAGATGATAGAAGAAAGAGGGTGTATTAAAATAGGAACATGATTATAAATAAAATGGAAAGTTAAGAAAATACAGAACAAGTTAAGGAAGAATTTGAAAAAGAAATTGCTATTAGTGAATTGGATTACGTACTTAGGAAAGTAAATGTTGATTCAGTATCAGGCCCTGGTGGTATAGGATATGGAATGTACAAGAACTTAATGGATTGGCAAAGGCAGTATTTAGTAAATGTACTGAATGAATGGTTGAAGGAGAGTTTGTTTATGAAGCATTATGTAGTGGGATATTAAAATTTATATTGAAGAATAATGGGAAGAATGAAATAAATAATTGGTGGCCCATTACACTAAATAACACAGATTAAAAACATGAGAGTAATACAGAGGAGAATGTAAGGAAGGATGAGGGATATTATGGAAGAAAGTACATAAGATATAACAGGGAAGGCATGCCAAGAATTGTTATTAGTTTTGAGAGAAATTGTGGATAGTATTATAAGTAAAAGGGAGGAGTGAACATATGTTAGGTGATATTATCAAGGAATTTGATACAGTAGGACATGACGTTTTTGGGACATTATGGAGAAGTATGAAATAGCTGATAGAATTAAGAGAGTGTAAATGTCAGAATATCAAAATAACAGAGTGAGGGTGTTAGTGCATGGGTAGCCGAGTAAAGAAATATGCATGAAGTTGGCAGAAGGTAAGGAGCTCACATGAGTGAAATATTGTTTGCAATTGTAATAAATGCCATAGTGAGCGAAGTAGCTTATAAAATGAAAGACGTTAAATATGTGATGCAAAAGGAAGTGGTGATTCCAGTATATCTGACATATGCAGACAATATAGTTGCAGTTAGCAACTTGACTAGATGTAGACTTGGAGAAAGCATATGACAGGGTGCCTAGAGAAGAGTTGTGGTATTGTATGAGGAAGTCGGGAGTGGCAGAGAAGTACGTAAGAGTGGTACAGGATATGTACGAGGGTAGTGTGACAGTGGTGAGGACTGCAGTGGGAGTGACAGATCCGTTTAAGGTGGAGGTGGGATTACATCAAGGATCAGCTCTGAGTCCTTTCTTATTTGCAGTGGTGATGGACAGGTTGACAGATGAGATCAGACAGGAGGCCCCGTGGACTATGATGTTTGCAGATGACATTGTGATCTGTAGTGAGAGTAGGAATCATGTTGAGGAGACTCTGGAGAGGTGGAGATATGCTCTAGAGAGCAGAGGAATGAGGGTCAGCAGGGCTAAGACAGAATATATGTGTGTAAATGAGAGGGAGGGTAGAGGAATGGTGAGGATGCAGGAGTAGAGTTGGTAAAGGTGGACGAGTTTAAGTACTTGGGATCAACAGTTCAGAGTAATGGTGAATGTGGAAGAGAGGTGAAGAAGAGAGTACAGGCAGGGTGGAATGGGTGGAGAAGAGTGTCAGGAGTGATTTGTGACAGACGGTATCCGTAAGAGTGAAAGGGAAGGTCTACAAGAGTGTAGTGAGACCAGCTATGTTATATGGGTTGGAGACAGTGGCATTGACAAAAGGCAGGAGTCAGAGCTGGATGTGGCAGAGTTAAAGATGTTAAGATTTGCAATCGGTGTGACTAGGATGGATAGGATTAGGAATCGGTATATTAGAGGGTCAGCTCATGTTGGACAGTTTGGAGACAAAGCAAGAGAGACGAGATTGCGTTGGTTTGGACATGTGCTGAGGAGGGATGATGGGTATATTGGGAAAAAGATGCTAAGGATGGAGCTGCCAGGTAAGAGGAATAGAGGAAGGCCTAAGATAAGGTTTATGGACGTGGTGAGAGAGGACATGCAGGCGGTTGGTGTGACAGAGCAAGATGCAGAGGATAGGAAGAAATGGAAAGAGATGATCCGCTGTGGTGACCCCTAACGGGAAAAGCCGAAAGAGAATGATGATGATGATGATAGTTGCAGTTAGCAAGAACAAAATATGGATGATGGAAGTGTTTACTTGTCTGAATGGATGTTTAAATGAAATGGGAATGACCCTGAATAAAGATAAAAGTAAGGGTTTAGTGATATGATGAAAACTACGGATGTGTATTTTTCAAAGAATGAAGTGTCTTTGCTAGGGATGAAATTTAGGGAAAGAATATGTAATTATGATGCAATGGAAGGGTTTGATAAAAGAAATTGAAGAAATATCTGCTATGTGGAGAATGTTTAGATCAGCATTCAAGAAAATGGTTTACCCACCGATTTCTATATTAGGGGGAAAATGGCATATATGTCAATTGTTTATATGATCCCAGAAACATATGAAAATTAAATTGTATGTGTAATTGGTGTTTTCTTTCATATGGGGTTCAAAATTAAACCCACTGAAAAAAGGTGTGCTATATATGAATAAACATGAAAGGGTATTGGGGTTACTAAATCCAGTTGTTTATTCTGCTTCTTTAAACTTGAATATTAAACTGACCAAAGGATGAGAATGAAAAATTAATAGTGAGAATGTTTAAATGAAAGTACAAGTTCTGGGAGATGTAAGAAAAAGAGAAATGAATATGTAAATGAAATTAAAAATTATCAAGAAAATTACTAATATGGAAAATACAAATTGACTGTACTGATAAAGATAGAAGGATGTTGTATAATAATTTTATGAAACAATATTATTATGTAAATCCATGAGAAAATTTAACAAAAGAGGTGATTAAAGCCATTAAAGTAAGGAAAACGTTGTGTATAAATATAGTGGAGTGTCAGGATTTCCTGTGGAGATGGGTAATAAATAAGTTACCAGTAAAGGGGAATATGCCATATAAAAAGAAAGTTGAAAGGGTGTGTTTATTTTGTGGTGAGGAAAAGAATGCAGAACATGTTTTCTTGAAATGTAAAAGAATGGGGAAACTCTGGAAAAGTTATGTGAAGAATTTTTTGAGAATATTAATGACAAAAGCAATGTAGATATGAATATGATTATGCATGGATGTTATAAGAACAAGAAGAAAGAATACATGATAAGGGTAGATAAGAATTTATTTTATGGAATATGGGTTATTTGGAAATAAGGACTGAAAGAAATTTTATTTAAGGGAAATGGATTTTGGAGGATATATTGCAAAAAATTGATTATAGTCATGGAAGAAGCAGTATGGAAAAACAACAATGAGGATGTTATAACAAAATGATAAATAGTAAAAAATAGAAAGTGTTTCTATTTTCCTGTAAACATGGATATTTAGTAAATATGTTTATGGTGTGTTAAATAAAGGAGCCTACTCTTTACAATAGGTGCTGTGGGATCCTTTACATTCACCTGCACTACCACCAATTCAAGGAGATGAGACCTTAGTGTAACATCTCATCTGATGGATGACACACCCAAGAGTACATTACCCCCTTATACTGAACTGCTATGTCAGCAATCCATCTACCTAGTGTGGGAATAGAACCCACAGCCCTATGTAACAAAGGTGAGTGTGCTGCCTTTAGTGCCACTGTTACTATACAGATTCACCTAATCACTTCTCTTTCTAATCAGTCTTTACTGCAACTATTAAAAAACTTCTAGAACTAAAGCATATGCACCTGATAGCCTCCCAGGTGCATACCTCAATAGGGCAGCTTATATTATAGCCTATCCCATTTGCATTCTGAAAAATTGGTCCATCTCTGAAAAGGTTGTCCCAGCCATATGGAAAACCCATTTTATGCTACTCCTGCATAATGGAGGCACCATGAAAGAGCTCTCTAATTATAGACTAGTAGCCAATCTATCCACCATATCTAAGATAATGGAGAATTCCATATACATCCAGATTCTTAAGTATTTCATTTAATTTCTACTGCAAAAGCACACCCAATAACAATGGACTAAGCATGCAATCAGTCCTGAGGGACATGGGCACCCAGGCTGATAGCAACCTGACTTTTGACCACCATGTTGTCTGAGTTGTACAAAAGGCTTTCTACATGGCCCACCTCACAATTAAGGGTATGTCATCCAGGAACAAGGAGATCATAACATCCCTGTACTCCTGTCTTATCAGATCCATTATTGAGTACAATGCCCCCTTCAGCATTTACCTTTCCAAGTACATGCAGCAGCTGAAGAGACCACATAGGTTCCTGACCAGGAAAATCCAGGGTCACAAACACCTATTCTATAAAGATAGGCTAAAAGTCCTGTCCCTCTACTCAGTCTGACCTGTGCTGGTATACAAGGCCATTTCAGACCCAGCCTTGATGGAGTCGCTGCATATCCATGAGTCAAACTCCACTCTCAAAACCCACACACAAGGCCTCACCCTGGTCTTTGACATTAATAAAACTTGTTGATGGGATAGATTTGTGTCCAAAAGACTCCTCCATCTGTGGAATAGACTCCCTCTCCATGTCAAGCAGAGTACCTCTCTAGCCCTCTTTAACAGGAACCTGGGCGACTGGATGAGAAACTGAAAATACACCCCTGGGATCCCACCTGTGTCCCTGCTGGACAGGGGAAACAGGTGTTGTCTTTGTGGAAACATGGGTGAAATTCTTGCCTAGGCTTATAAGGGCCTCCGGGCCAATAGCCTAGTATCATCCTATGAACCTATAATCTCTACACTTTTCTTAAGACTAATCTAAAGTCTTTGATACTGTGTCCCATGAAAACTTTTTACTCAAACTTTCTACTATAGGACTAACCGATACCTCTCTACACTGGTTCCATAGTAACCTATCCAACAGGGTACAAACAGTCAAATGGAATCGTCATCTCTACTTTCCTCCCAATAAAAATAGGAGTCAACAAGGTTCTATGTTAACTCATCTGCTCTTTAACCTCTTTATAAATGATCTCCATACTGCCAGCAAACAAACCACTGTAATGCAATACAATGCCAGCTCTATTCTGATCCATTCAGCAAAACCACTAACAAAACTTTAACACATAAACCAACATGTACTCTCCTCTATTGAATACAGGCTAGACACATCTCAACTCCTAATAAATCTCAGTTAAACAAAATTAAAATTATTTACTCCAAAACACCTCTTTCAAACCAAAAGGCATCTTTCACTATCACCATTGCTAACAACACTAAGATAGAATACATTCACCAGGCTAAACTCCTAGATGTAGTCATTGATAACCAGCAGAAACTAGATCAACACATTAACAAAGCTTTTAAGAAAATTTATCAGAAACTAGACTCTTTATACAGAGTAAAATCATTTCTCACTGATGAAGCCAGAAAGCATTTTGCATCTTCTTACTTATATATTTCTCTACGTTATGTTTCCTCCTTTTCTAGTAACCTGCAAGCCACATTGCTGGCAAATCTAGAACAATTTTAGAAAAAAATGTCAGATTTGCCATAGACTATCCCTTCCGGTCACAACACTGTCTAGCACTCATGGAATGTAATTAGCTAGAACTGCCACACGACCTATTTTTACCACAACTTGCTATTATTCACAAAATCTTGCATAAATGAGACAACTGTTCAATTATAAAAACATAAAATTCTATTCCCTGAAAGACAACTATGATCAAAAGATGTATCTATGTCCAGCATAATGAAATCTTACAATTCTGCAGGGACTCTCTATATTCAAACACAATTTCAAAAATGGGGATCTCTATCATTCTAGCATTTAAAAAAGACCAAAATGGAAATTCCTTCAAAACAATTAATATATCACTGGCTTCTGCATCTGAAAAGGCTGACTGCCATAATATTAACATATTTCGAAATGAAAGACATACTGATCTTCAAAGTAAGGAGAACTAATAATCTTAACATGCAATTAACTCAAAAATGTGTTGATGATTTATTTGCATGTGATCTCAACTACAGCTTTATTGTCCAATCTGAAAATTAACTGTTTGTTTTTAAGCTGTTGCTGACATATGAAAGCTAAAATACAAACTTGGAAAAATCTCTAAAAATGTGATGTTCTAGTTTCCTTTGATCTGATCAGATCAAGTTTTGGACCAAGGACTGGAGAACCATTGACCATTAAAATAGTCTCCCATGCCAAACATGCCAGATACATTTGTAAATAGTTGAAGGATTTCATTTGTTACCCATTTTTTTCTTTTTTCTAGAAAGATAACAGGTGTATTCAAAAAGGAAATTAGCCCATAATCTGATGTATACTAATGACCTGATGAATGTCCTGCTTGGGAGTATGGGCCTGCAGGCAAATTTAAGCAGTTCCATTAATTCAATGACCTGTCTTTTTTTGTTTTTCTCTTGCTCAATAGGAATTTGTTAATAGTAGTAAAGATTTCTTCCACTTTTTCTGTTGGCAAACAAAAACAATGGATTGGTTTGAGCTACCTCCAACACCACAAAAGAACCTTACTGAACCTCCTGCAATTGGAACAAGCGATTAGATCAAAAATATCTACAAAATCCCCTTTTTGTTTTTGTTTTTTATTTTACTGACTCAGATATGCATGTGGTTATTTCTGAGCCAATTGACTTACATTCTTGGTGATTGTGTTTTATGCTGGTGTTATTGTTGTTATGGTTTGTTGAGGCTGTAGTAGCCCCTTTGCCAGCAAGAGCAGCTGGCAGTAATGGAAATGGAGGAATATTAGAAGAATATGTTGCTACTGTGTTGGAAACAAAATCCATCTCATTGTGCCTGAAGTTTAAATCTGAAGGGTTATTGCTATTAGAATTTACAATTTGAGATAATTTGGCCTTTCCCCTCATCATTCAGTGTCTCAATGAAAGCACTTAGGAATGCATCTATTTGCCCCATCTGATAATCCTCTTGATTAACAGTAGCTCCTGACATTTCCATACATGATGAAATATGCTGGATGTTATCCTTGGGAATCATGATTGTGCCTTCCTTCTCCAGTTTCCTTCTGCGCCTTTTTTGGGTTGGACCTTCTTCAAGAACATCTTATTCAGTTATCTGAGTTAAGGTCCTCTTCAAATTCATCTCTGAAGATTCAGGCATCCATGTGCTGTCTTCTGTAGTACATTTGTCTAATATGAACATGGCTTCTTATGAAATACAGTTCCATCTTTGTTTAAGATCCTGAATTAAAGCCATGACAGAGTTCCTATAAAATAATATAAAGAGTTAAAAAGTTAAACTGATAATTCTACTAATTAATCTGGTTTGCTTAAAATAACTCCTTTAGATTTCAGTGACTTTTTTAAATAAATATATGCTTATCTAATATGTGTATATGAATGGGTCCATGTTTGGGTATTGAAAAATAGATCTTTGAACAGCTAAATATTTAATAAATATATGCATAACTAATTTGTGTATATGAATGGATCCATGTTTGGATATTGAAAAAAAGATCTTCGAACAGCTAAATATTGCATGTAAAACATCTAAATGGAAAGTTACTGAACACATATAACTTTGAAAATAAATTCATTGAATGGCCATAGCTGGCCAATAACCAGAAAGTAACGTGATCCATAAGGTAAGTGAAGAAAACCTTTTAAATTTGCCCTTTTCCCCATTGTAGTATGATCTTGGATTTGTCATACATAGTTATGGGGGATGTGGCAGGTGTAGCCCCACACATTGGGGGGTATGGGGGTGAAGCCCCCACCTTGTTTGGTTGTGTTTGCAATGTTGACCAACTATGCTCATTCGATTAATGTATTTTTTGAAGTTATACTTGTATGGTAATTTTCCATAAAGATGTTTGGCATATATGATATTTAGCTGTTTAAGGATCTGTGTTTTCAATAGCTGAACATAGACTCTATATGAATATGTAATGAGGTTCACTGGAAAAATGAATACTAAAGAGAGTGAATTGGTTTTATATGCTATGTTGAAAATTTATAATTTCGATCTTTTATGTATCTGTTTCTTTTTAACTCTATATATGGGTTCATGTTAGAACGTCGACAACTTACTATATCGACAAGTAGCCCTGCACCACGAAATCAACAAAACCTCGAAGCATCGAAATCTGAAATAACCGACACCCACGTCATCGACACGACTTCACCGACAATCCACTTCACCGACAACGCGCTACACCAACATCGCGTATTACAGGTAACGGGTATTAACATGTGTTGAGTAGGGGATGTATTTCTAATGTCAGACTAAGTGACATATGTTTATAAATACATCCCCTACCTCACATATGTTAATACCCGTTACCTGTAATACGCGATGTTGGTGTAGCGCATTGTCAGTGAAGTGGATGTCGGTTATTTGAAGTGTCGATGCTTCGGGGTTTCGTTGATTTTGTGGTGCAGGGCTACTTGTCGATATAGTAAGTTGTCGACATTCTAACATGAACCCATATATATATATATATATATATATATATATCGAGAGAGACAGAGAGTGATAGATGTGTATGTCTTAGGAATCAGGACCTGAATGTGTGTATAATGAAGACTGGAGGGGCGGACCTTGCAGAAATGAAAGAACAGACCACAGACAATGGATTCCTGGTTATAAAGGAGGGATTGTCTCTGTTCTGATCAAATGGTGATTTGTGATGGGACATGACGAATAAATATAGGATGGGTAGTTGACGTGACTGCTTGAGTGTTGTATATATTATGAATGCAAGTATCTATTATCATATTTGTTTAAAATTTTCTTCTGCTGATTACAAAGGGTGTTGAATGCCAGAAGAGAGAGGGCTTACTGGTTAATAATTTGGTGCTGTTTATTCAGATGTCCACAACCTATCTTGAGGGAAACCATGCCCCCAAATGACGGATACCTTTCTAAATGCAAGTGAATATGAATGGTTTAAAAGACTGCAATTGAATATATCTCTCTTTTACTATGTAAACGTCTATCTCTTTTTTCTTTTATTTATTTGCATGGTAGATAATTTACTTAATTGATGACAATGGCTACCATTTCATTGAGAATATTCTTGTTTATAAATATTATCTTGCTGACAATGTCTGTGGATAATAGTTGTGACATTTAGCCATGTCTGTAAATGTCAATTATCTTATTGTGTGCATTCTTGTACGTTTGAGATCTGCCCAACTACTTTGCAAATTGATCTTTGGGCCTGAAATGGCAATGGAGTTCACTTCACCTGTGTTTATTTTTAATTATTTGTTATTTCATTTTGATTTTTTTTTTCTTTACAAATTGTTAGTCTTCATTTTAACTAGTTTTGGAAGATCACTGAAAAGTGATTGCCAAAGCATCAAGGGTGGAGGGGGGGTGACCAACCCAAAACTCTCAGCTCATCATAATCCTGTCTGAGCACAGAGCTAACCAAGTCTAGAAGGGTCAATTCAATGTTTAATATGCTAGTCTTTTGTTCATTCTTTTTTTTTTGTTCTTTTTGTATGAATACTTTGTAGATAGAGCAAGAGAAAAAGGTCCAGCTGCATCACAAGCCTGAAGAGATCATCAACAAGCTTGAGGTACAGCCTTGCAGAGTCACTTTATGACCCCTTTCATTCTTTATATTTGTTTTTTTTTTTATTTTAAAATGAAAACTTAAGTGCTGGATGCAAAGGGCAGGATGTATTTCAACAGAGAACAAACTGCAGATGTAGCTGCAAGTGTCCCCAAATAATTTTGTTACTTTTTAAAACATTACAGTACTTATTAAATATGTTAAGTGTTTTAAGATTGCCTGGCCTTAACTACTAATGTGGTTAATAATTAAAATATAAAGTTTCACTTTCTCAACTGTTACATGACAGAAGTGCAGGTTCTCTGTTTGAACACAATCAGACTGACTGTTGCTGTGAGGAGACAGCTGAAGAAAGAGAAAAAAAGAGCTTAAGCCTCCACTTTAGCTGGGAATGGAGTGAGACAAATAGTCTTATCTCCATGACTTTTATTAGCACAGTCAGTTGCTATATCATTGCTCCAATCTCAAGATAAATGATAGCCAATCAACTCCTGAGAAAACTCTATGAAAGAGATGGGGCTACACTATCACTATCAGCTAAAAAGAAATCTGGCAATAACCTACTAGAATTAAAGATACAGCCAATGGTGAAATAATTTGCCTATTCTAATTATATCCATTACCTGTTTGTGAAAAAGTAGGCAGTCATAGCATTTGGCGTCAGTATGGTGAAAAAATCTAAATCAACATTACAAGAACAGTCTAAAAATGCACACAACATATGGGGAGGATAACAGCCTTGTATTCATGATAGCTTACAACTTTCTCCATCAGAGCATGACGAAAATCGGTGAAAGCGAAAACAAAACATGTGGCAGTGTTAGTGATAACACTCTGCATTCATAGGAGGATGAAGTATGCAAATCAGTCACATTGCCTGAAAATAAAAGAAAATGTTTTAGTGGATCCCTTTTTGCATTTTTAGCATAATTAACACTATAACAATGTCTAAAATTGAGTGAACATCGTATCACATTGAAATTGCATTTAACTGCTTACAAAGCTAATAATTTGTGAATTGAAGCAAATAAAACATTAATTCAGCCCTCCCCCTCATTCTAAGAAAAAAACATAGACACGTCCCATAATTTGCATACATTCCTTTGAATTAAATTAAAAACTCTTCATTATTTCAAAGAGTTTAAACACTTTACCACATTCCAGTAGAATGTTTCCTAATGATCCCACCACTTTCGAAAGACAGTAAGATAAATCCCACAGCTCTCATGTGTTATGGTCTACTTAAATGAAATTGATCCTTACACTGTATTTTACTCTGACCGACTAGATGTTTTTTCATTGTTTTTGTTAAGACAAAACCCCCAGCCGCGTCTAATATCCACAAATTTCTAAGACTTGAATACATCCTCCCAGATGTAACTCCCAAAACATGGAACATATGCAATATTGCCTACATTTCCAGCACTTGCTGTCTATCTTTCTTCCATCAGAACATAACCTATAAGGAGGTAAGGCACCAGTTTTGCTCTAATCATATTTCTTTCCCTCCGGCTTTTGAACATTTCTTGAGGCATCTCACTCTATGCTATACATTTTGCCATTCATCTGAAGTGAGTCTCATACCTTCCCTTCCTTTCCATCTGGCATGTATCGTATTCAGTATTGCATTCCCTCTCTTCTCCCACATGTCCTTATACGTTATACTAGTCCTTCATTGTAATGCTTACCCATTTGTCCCAAGGTAAAGTAACCTTTGTAAACATCTTTATACCAAGCAATCCTGCTCATTTGGATTTCATTTGTTCTTATAAATACTAATATTACTGTCCAAGCCAAACACTACTTGTAGCTCCTAGAAGGATTTGAATGACCAGGGATATACCACTGTCTTTAACTGCTCTCATTTGTTTACCATCCTTCTACCCTCTCTCTATCTCATTTTCTTTAAAATTAGACTTTCATTTCCAGATGGCCTCATATCATTCCGGAGGGTCCTAAGTTCATGCCAGACCAGACTCTTATACAACATCTCTTTACCGCAATTATCAATCCAACTTGAATAGGAAGATTATAGGTATTTCAACATTTTCTTCTTCAGTTGCTCTATTCACCCTAAACAATTGTGCTAAAATTAATTTCCACTGAGTACATGGGCACACTATGTAACCCACATCCCACAAACTCTATCAGAGTTAACTCTTAAACAATGGCTATTCTCATTCTCTGTTCCCCTCTGCACAACTGTTGTGCAGTTTCAATATCTGCAACTGACTCAGACGGATGTTTTTAACTGGGAGATCTCAGGCAATATATAATGTATCAGGTAAAATATAATTGTATTATTTTTAATCTACCAAACAAAGTGGTAAGTGTGCCTACCTTCTTATTGATTTTTTTTTATCTAATGATGTCCTCTAGTAATGCTAAATTCTACACGTAAATGCCCTACCATGTATTCTTCACTACTAGTAGTAAGTTCTTTGCACTGTGTTATTGTCCTTACCGGGCCTTTTTTCTTTCCCCTGCCAAGTTTTATCAGGACTTCTTTTCCTATTACACTATAATCCTGACTAACTTCTGAAGGCTTTGAAAACTCTCCCTATAACCATATCAGCCATTTCATTCATCAATACGCAGTCATCCACAAACCAAAGTGAAGTAAGTTTGCTAGATTTAGTTTTCTAACTCTCCAAGACAGCATCATACCATGTAAACCAATTCTTCCTTCATTATTGCAAAGAGTCCAGGACAGATAGAAAGAGGGAAACCTTGCAAGTCCTTCTCTTGGTTGTTCCCACTATCCTCCATTCATGGATACCCAAAAGTATGGGTTAAAATAAAAGAGACCGCATCTACCAAAAACATGTTTTTCCAAAACCTTTTCTACATACAGTCTGAAAAGATCTTTCTAAGATATTGAATCAAAAATTCCTATCAAAGTTATTATCCCTGTCACTGTTTTCTCTCTTCCTTGACCTCCCAAGATTGTACTATTATTTTTGTCTAATCTGGCTACCGGTAAAAAAAGCCATGCTGACCTACTGCAGTTAGATGGTGAAGTACCTTCCTCATCTTGCTTGCAAAGAACCTGGCTATTACTTAGGTACTCTTTGTTATGTGAGACAGGGCTAAGCTTTCTAGCTTCTAGAATTTCCTCTGTCTTCTTAGATATAACTGAGTTGATTGTTTAATTTCTGTTTCTACCTGTCTTTAATTGTAATAAAAATATATCACACTTCTTTAATCAGAACTTTATTTCATTCTTTATAGAACTCTGATGGGAAGCCATCTGTGCCTACTGATTTATGAAAGTGTCACCATTTTACTGCTTTTTTTCAATTTCTTACTCCTGTGTGCTACCCTTTAACATGCAGCTTTGCAACAGTTTTAGTTTCATCTTTTACTCTGCCCCATAATTTCAGCTTAACTGATTTCCTTCTCTGAACTTGGTTACATTTCCAGAATTCTTCTGTGATTAAATAATCTTGATTTAAAATGAACTCCTCCAAACACTACTGCCATGATACTTTGTCTCATCATGCTTTTCTTAAATACCCATGCTATGAACCTGGGATCACTAAGTTTCCTCACCCAAATAATAACACTTTCTTAATAGTTCTACCTCTGCTTAAATTACATTTAAATACTGAGTTTGATTTTCAAATATACCTCCTCCTCCATCAATCTATTACCATGCCCAGCTCCACTACACCCATTCTGCTGCACCTCCTTCAGTTTCCATTTATTTCTCATCACATATTCCTCTTCATTCCCCTTATTTTGCTATCATCTCTACCAGTACAGCTCCTTCACAGCTATCACACTGAGTCAACATAAACTCCTCTTTAGAAGACTTCTTTTTCACAAACACATTTTTCCCTCTTTTCTTCCTTCAGGGATCCAATCTCTTGCTCTCATTTCTATTTTTGTCAAACTCGTCTACAGTTGTTGGTTGTAGGACTTTCACTAGGATTATAAACATGGTACTGTAGTATGGTCTGAGACAATTACTTATTTTATCTCCACTGACTTCTTTAATCTATCCATTTCCAATGCATTAATTACAGTCCAACCAGTTGCCTTGCTTCCCCAGATCTCTATGGTTTACCTTTATAATGTCGGCAGCCTGAATGTTGAACCTGCTTCCACGAACACCGAGCTGCGACTTCACAAATCTTCGAATCCCGAATTTCTGAACTGCAAAATCTTGCCCCCTTTTTGACCCATGTTAGCACTTGTTTGTAGGTGGGGTGCAGTCAGAAATGTCGACATTTGAAGTTTTTTTGAAATTTTAAAGTGTTCGCAGTTCTGGTTTCGCAGAAAAGGTTCAGTGATGTGGCTGTTCGGTAATACGTGGTCGATATTATAAAGGTAAACCGTTCTCTATATCATGTTAGTTCAACAGAATACCTACTTCTGCCACTCCAGAAGTCTATGTATCTGATATCCTTCAACCACTTTTTTTTTTAGTTATTTTAAACAATCTGTTTTACCAAACCCATGAGAACTACTTCATCCTCTGATAATGCAATAACCTCCCACTGTTTATGGACATCTTCAGAGAATTCAGCATCATCTTATTAGGGGCATGAATGTTTCTCTAGGCCAACACACATCCAGTTATATTGTCTTTCCCAAAAAACAATATATATATATATATATATATATATATATATATATATATATATATATATGTCTACTGTTCCCACTAATACTAACCTCATGTGCTATCACCCAGATCATTTGTGTCAGTGGTACAACAGGGAGCACATATGCATTTGGTGAAGAAGGCTGTGGGTTATATTCCCTCATCAGGTAGAAAGACTGATAACACTGCAGTGAAGCATAAGGGGGGGGGGGGGGTGCTGCACTCCTGACTGTGTTATCCTTTCAATGAGTTGCTAAACCTTGGACTCTCCCTTTTTTAATTTCTCCAAGTTTTGGGGGTTTCTAATACCATGATGGGAATGGACCCCATTCCTAAGTCAAAGTACGATTAAAGTCCATAAAATTAGCACTGTTTTAATCTTTATGTCTATGTTGTAGCTTACCAGAAATTATATAAACTTGTAGTATTTATCTCGTTTATATTATCCATTTTCTTTTGTTTTCTCTTTTACCCTTATGCCTTTAAACTTTCTTTTTTTCTGTCTCTTACTCTTTTGCCAGTTGAATTCTGTTTACCTTTCATTATTTTTCAATTTATATCGTTCTCGTCACTTATTTCAGAACCCTGTGCTATAATGTTATCTGTTTGATTTTTCTCTTTATCGTTATTTTATTCTGATGTTGCTTCTCCACTTCTTTTTTATCTTTCATTGAGAGTTTCTTCTCTCCATATACTCTTCTCACTTTTTTCTTCTCCATCCTTTTTCTCTAGAGTACGATCGATCTATGAATGCTCAATACATTTATAACATTTCAGTTCACACTTTTTTTCATCATGATCTGTTTCCCAAAAATATAACATTGCCTCTTATCACAGTTACTTATCAAATGATCATCTTTTCCATAGAAAAGCATGTTTAAGGTTAGCCCCAATATTTTGCAATGCACCTGTTAACTTGCTACATTTATCATACTAGGAATATGAACATTTTTTTCTTTCTCCATTTTCAGTACAGTATGACAGCCCCATTCACCATTCCATAAACCCCTGTTGTCATACACTTTGCTAATGCCCATAACTTCCTTACAAAGATTGCTTAAATGTCTCTTTAAAGTCTCTTTTTCAACTTCAGTTTGAAACTGAACATGTATATTCTTTTTTTGTTTCTCTGCATAATACTTTAACTACACAAAATGTCCATGGATTACAGTTCTTTTTTTTTCATGCCCGCTCCACCCCCCCAAAAAAAAAACTTTCCGGAATAAAACCAATCTCAAAAATGATGTCACAAAATGTCTCTTTATAAATAAGAAGAAAAGCTTTTACTTCATGAGCCTTCACTCCCAATGGGACCATTAAATTATCCCAAATTATGCCAAATGTAATACCTGCCCATTTATTTTTCTTCCTTGCTCTGAATTCTTTCCATGACTTTTTCTTTGGTTGTTGACAATTAATTTTCTCTATTCATCTATTATCACTTTCCCTGCAGATTCCTTAACAGTTTCAGCATATGATTTTTTTTATCTCCTTTTAAAATGGCTTCCAATTCCTCTGACTGGATTTTGTCCATAATTTCACCCAATGACACATCTTTTCCACTCTCTGGCTCCCTGTGCAATAATGATTCACCCAAATATCATCCTACAACCCTTCCAACTGAGGGCTGTAATAAAATATTCATCACTATTTTGAATGCTTGCTACCAATGAAACAAATATTTTTTGCTGAAACAGCTCTTCAAAATCATATAGAGCCTCAAACACTGCACCAGCATTGACCTCTATGCTTTCCACCATCTTGGATCTCATTTAGTGCTCTTCTCCCAGCCACCAGTGTGCTAGGATTGGAACTCCTAATGTGTAAGGGAAGTTCCCCAATGTCCTGGCCAAATTTCCCCTAGTAGTATACATACTGTCTTGGGTGTCCTCTGCAAAGAGACTAATAGCCAACTGGGACTAACCTGGTCAACAAAAATTAACATAGATAAATAACTCCCTTCATCTCATAGCCCCACATGGGTTATGATTCCAAAACACTGTTATGGGACATTTGTTCCAAAATGTATTTCTTCCTTTACTTTCAACTGTGTATCTTGTAAATATACAGTCTGAAAATCTTCTCCCTTAGTCTCCATAGGATTATCTTTGCCTTAGTCAAAAGTGAACTACCTGCAATGTATCAAGTAAGTATCTTCATTTTTTTCTATGTGACTTTTTTCAGTTTCTCTTATGACTGCTCCTTTTTTTCCATTATTTGCAGAACTTCATCTCTTCCTCCCAATAGTAAATCTTACAAGAACAGCTTGTGGACTATGCCTAATAAGGTCCTTAAAATATATCCTACCAATGCCCAACAGAATATCCCTTTTGGGTATACAATATAATAAGAAATGGCCTAGTCTGGAAGAATCTAAACAGGCATCTCCCAATGATAAATTAATGTCTCCCATCCCACCTAACTAAAATCAAGCAGTACTCTTTTAACAGTTACTACAGCACAGCTCTTAACGTGAAAAGACATATTCATATAGTTATAGGTCCATAAGTTCATAGGAGGTTACTAGGCTAGCAGCCCAAGAGCCCTTAGAAGCCTAGCAATATTTATCTGAATTGCCCCAGTTGTCCATAGTTAGGTGGGTGAAGTTCACAGAGGTATAAGTCTATGGTAATTAACATTGAATGCCCCATTCCATGAAGGACACAGGCACCACCCCAGGAGTGAATTTACAGTCACCTATCCATTGATATAGGTTGCATTTGACGAAGGTCAGAGAGGAGATCTGCTTCACGTGAATAGGAAGCTCATTCCAGAGAAGGGGCACTTTCTGGGATATGTATCTATATCGCCAGCATGATTTGTTCATGTCAGAGACTAGGTTAAGACCCTGGAGCAAGTGATTCTCTTGCATTTTGATTTACAAATGTGTAGCATTTTCATCATGGCTGGGTCAGAAACTGCCCTGTAAGCCAGGCACAGGTCGCCCCTCAACAGCCTGTAGGAGACACAATACAGTGACAAGGCTTTCAGTCTTTCTGCTTAGGACTTGTTTTGAGTACCCAGTATTTTCTTGATGAGAAACCTGTATGGTTTCTCCAGATGTTGCAGGTGTCTGGTTAGATACATGCAAAAGGGAGTATTGTACTCAATTATGGATCTGATGAGGGCCAAGTAAAATGGAATTATAATATCCTTAGATGTAGATGCAATGCCCTTACTTATGAGATGTGCCACATAGAAGAATTTCCTTACCACTGTGGATACGTGATGATAGAAGTTCAGATTGCTGTTACTCTGACTACCCAGATCATGTACCACAGGGTCTACGTTTGGTGGGTGCTGTCTCTGCTGCAATTAACAGGGATGCTAGTTTTCACAAAGGGAATAGTACTGTATTTTTTTTTTTTTTTTGCATTTAGCTTCAATCCATGGCTTTGGCACCAGTCATTGGTCTACGTTAACCCTTTCTGCAGTATATTAGTATCATCAAGGGACTCAGTGATTGGTCCCGATTTGCAGTCAGCAGTAAAATTGATCAGCCATAATTGTCCAAATTTGCCTGCACTTCTAAGAAATTAACTCTGAACACTATAGGGTCCAGCACAGAGCCCCATGGTATACTACTGGTGACTGATTTTTTGCTAGAGGTGAAGTCATCCACTTTGACAGTATGTATCCTCTCAGGGAGCCAATTGGCTACCCATTTAGTGACATGGGGGTAAGTACTCAATTGGGAGAGTTTCTCAATAATACCTGAGTGGGGAATTGTGTCAAATGCCTTTTCTAGGTCATGTTAGACAGTATGCACTGTCTTTCCTTTGTCTAGGGCCTTGGTGACTTTCTTTAACAAGTCTTCCAGGTTTAATAGATATGATCTACCCTTTATGAATCCAAACTGGGTTGGGTCTAGAAACTGGAGATTACTTACAGTGGATATAAAAAGTTTACACACCCCTGTTAAAATGCCAGTTTTTGTGATATAAAAAAATGAGACCACAATAAATCATTTCAAAACTTTTCCCACCTTTAATGTGACCTATAACCTGTACAATTCAATTGAAAAACAAACAATTTTTGGATTTTTTGGAAAGGTTATAAAATTTGTATAAAGCAAATGAATGGGGAAATGAATAAAAGGGGACAAATACAAATAGTTATGGAATATTTAACTATAACAAAGTTAAAAGTATATGGAGCTCAAGAAATAATGGCTGAGACAGAAAGGGATGAAATAAGAATGGTAATGTAAAATCAATTGAAAAGGAAGTCTTTAGGAACATATCTTATTTTTAAGGAAGTTACAGGGACGAAAGTGATGAAGATCTGAAAAGTTTTCTTTAACATTATTTAAAAAGAGGGATAGTACCATCATCTTGGAAGAAGCCATGGTAGCTGTGCTACCTAAACAGGTTAAACACCCTTCAGATCCAAAACCAAACCAAAAGATGGAAGCAAGTCAAAAGACAACCAAAACCAAAATTAGGACTTGCAAGGAGTGTCCAAATAGAGGTCGAAAACCAGAATTCCTTCTTAAAAGGATTTTTTATTAAAAATCACAAAACACCAATAACGCCAAACCAATGTGTACGTTTTCGACAAAGGCAAGTCTTCATCAGAAAGCGATTTTAAACAACAAACAGAACATTTAAATAGCCATTCAATTTCATGATTCAATTAATTGATCCAATGAAGTCTAACCAATAAAAATCTCTGGTACTAAAATGTCCATTCAAACTTCTTTAACATTGCTATTTACGTAAAAAGTTTATAAATACACTGAATGAAATTTTTCAAATACACAACATAATTATTCAAAATACATATGAATTAATTAAAAATTATGTCTTCCCTTTATATAAATAAATAAAATTACTTTAGCAGTTGTTTAAAAAATTATTTAAAATTATTTAAAAAATCTAGCCCTAATTCCATATTTCCGTAGCCACCTTGTGGCTAAAACCTGAAATCACAATTTAGCAGCCCTTAATTTAAGAACTGAGGAAATGGAAATCATATCATTCAAACCAGGTAATTTAGTGGAATCTAAAATAATCTGCCAATACAACTCTCTGTATTCAAGTTTGGCTTCCCACATGCCACCTCTTATTTCCTTTGGAATAATTTCTAAGACAAAGAAAAGAAATGTAGCCTGGGAACAAATCAAAGTATGTCTAAAAAGGGCATTTTTTCTATTTTGTTTCTTTATTTCATACAAATGCTCATATATATGTTTTTTTAACTTTCTCTCAGTTTTTCCAACCCTTCAGATCCAGCTTCATATAGGCCAATTTCAATATTAAACTATGATTATAAAGTCTCTATGAGTATACTAGCTGAGAAAAAGGTAAAGATGTTGCCAAGACTCATGGATATGGACCAGTGTGGTTTTGTGGAGGGGAAGCAAACTTCTGACAATATTAATAGAAGAATGTTGATGATGAGGGAAGTAGAGTGTAATAAAATCCAAGTATTGTTGGTGTATCTTGATGCAGAGAGTGCATTCAATAGACAAAGCTGGGATTTTATGAGTAGAACAATGGCAGCATTCACATTACCTGATAGAATAATATTGTCAAAAAGAAGGATTTTTCAAGAGTCAGAGGCAAGAATTAAGGTGGGAGGGTTTTTCTCCAACAAAATGTGTTTGAACAAAGGAACTAGCAAGTGGTGTACTCTTTCCATTAGGTATTATTTTCATATTTTAAATCATTATCAAACAAAATAAATGACTCACAAATTCAAGGATATAACTGGTATTGTGATCAAGAAAAGTTAGTTTTATTTGCAGATGATATTATTCTGTACTTGATAAATGCAGAAACGAATATTTCAGTTTTGTAAACATTTGTATACAGTTTCAAGTTCTTTGAGGATATAAAATAAATTAAGATTAATCAAAAGCTATAATGGTAAACAGTGTATGCACACATGAATTGGTTTAGCAATATCCAGTGTGGGTACATGATGAAATGAAGTATTTAGATGTATAGTTTAAAAAGAATTATATCTTGGCAGTTAAGAAGATATGGGAAGAGAATAAACAAAATATAATAACAACAGAGAAGTTGGAAGTTCTTGAGTATGGATACGCAAAGAAAGACGCAAGTAGTGAGTACGTTTTTAGTATATTTAGCTTTATAAACATAGCAGGTATATTTTTATCAACCAGGGGAGAAGTTCTGGATGATGATTAATAAAGAGCTGAAGGAATTCATCGAGAAGGGGATGGTGGCAAGAATTAAGTGATATTACTTGATTCTCTCCTTCTCTGCATAGAATAAGGTTATTTAGAATTAGCTGATTTGAGGGGATACTTTAGAGTTGCATTTTTAAGGTTCATACATGCATACGGACAGGTAGCTAGACAGATACATAAAACTCAAGCAGATGGACATAATAGTGGAAAGAAATGATGATGAAGCAGTAGTGGAATTCAAAAAATAGGGTGACAGTTGGATTTTGAATACGGGCCTTTAAGAGAATAACAGCAAACATATAGATCATTGTGTTTATAAGATAACAGAAATTATTCTAAAAATTAAGCTAACATGGGAATGAAAAAAGGAGAGTTTACCAGTTAGTGATGGCTGCAAGTAGGAGGGATAGAACACAGACAAAAAGATGTTTTCATTTATTGGAGAAAATTATCAAAGAACCCAAGATACAGGGAGCAAATAACTAGAGAGGTAAAAGTAATATAGTGAGATAAGACTAATCAGACGTTTGAACTGTAGATTCAAGACTGCCTTCACCAGGGCTTTATAATCAAGTATAGGCAAAGAGAAAGTGAAAGAGGTGTGCTAAGTGACAGTACAGGTTAAAATTTCACATACAAGTGCACCTAAGGTTGTCTAAACCACACTAGCAACACTCACCTCATATAGCACACAATATACACAAAGACTAATGTATGCTGAGGCATTTAAAAGCAATCTTTCTAAACAATAAAGGTTGCCTAGACCACCCCCTTGTCAAAGCTATGCTTCAGCAGACCCAAAGGCACTCCAAAAAAGCAACACATAACACCACACATCCTAAGGCAAGCAAACACACTTACCAGGACTCTCATCATAGGGGACTCCATTGTAAGACATACTGATGCCCCTCTAACCAGGCTGAGCAAGGAGAAGGTAACTGTTAGTTGCTTATCTGGAGCTAGAATCCACTAAATTACTCATGCACTCAAGTCATTACGCCACAGCTGTTAGTATGATTCCATCATAGTCCATGTAGGTGTAAATGCTCTGAGATGTATATGAAGAGAGACATTATGGAATTTTCAGGCTATGAGTTCCAGCTGGTATGAGCCTAGAGCATTGAGTAGCACACTACTATCACAAAGGATAATGATATGAGCAAAAATGATTGAATGCAACAACTGGTTGTCTTTCTGGTGTCATTCTAACAGGATCCACTATTTGTCATTTGGGACCACATGGTTAACAGACCACATTGCTTTGCCAAGGATGGTCTGCACCTTTCCCCTCTAGGTTTTGAATATAGTCTAAAACTTTATCCACACCCACAGTGCCTTTTTTAGGCAATGCTAAACTGATAAATCTACTGACATAGCAAAATCAACTCAACTGAACCTTAAGGTGTTACTGCTCAATGCCAGGAGCCTAAACAAAAAAAAAAAACTACACTCCTTCCAAACCCTCCTCACACTGAAGAACACAGACATCTGTGCAGTTGAGACATGGTTTACAGCAGCACAGAGTACCCTAGCATTACAATGTTTCAGTGTCTTCCACACTTTTAGACCACTAGCTGCACAGATAAATTCTAAAGGTGGAGGTGTCTCAATATACATCAATAACAAGCATACCTCTAGGGCGGTCAAACAGGATGACGTGCTTAAGATCCATTACATACAGATCACCAAAGATAAAATTCTGTACCATATTTTAGCCGGTAATAGAGGTCACCCTCCAGGTCCCAAGAAGCTCACAATGCATACTTGGACCTACTGGAGAAACTTACCATCCAACCTAACACCCTACTCATGGGAGACTTTAACTATGTCTCTATAGACTGGGAATTCTACATATCCTCAACTTTGCACAGAGGTTCCTGGACTTCATAACCACAAACAGCCTTGACCAAATAGTGAATGTGCCCAATAGACTCAACATACTGGACGTCATGATAGAAAATATGGGAGAATGCTAACCCCATCCCACAATGTCTCCTCCCTGGTAAGGTCTGACCATAAAACTGCCTCCTTCCAAATCAAAATCAACTCTGTAATCCTGTTTAAACCAGTAACAGTTAGGAAATATTCAAAGGAAATTATCTTTTATTAAGTGATGGTTTGTCAAAATTCAGTGCCCCTACAAACCCTGAGAACACAACAGTCTATGCTGAATTGTTCTCTGAAACACTGTACAACCATGTCAATAGCTGTATAGAGGCTGCTGAACCTACTAGAAGTAAGCCCAGCACTAGCTCCAAAAACAAACTACCCTGGTGGCATCCCAGATTAAACAGGCTATACAACAATGGAAAACAATTATGGCAAAGATCCGGAAGGGTAATTCCCATAAAGATAAAAACTCTGTCTTCAAACAAAATAGGTAGATAAGAGGACTAATTAGGTCAATCAAATGCAACCATGAGGTTAAAATAGACTTGCAGGTGAAAGACAGTCACAAGGCCTTCTTCATCTATGTCAAAAACCTCAAGGACAGCACAAAATTTGACAAGCTGTTATCAGTCAGAAGAATTAAAAATGCTTTCTTAACAGCAGTGGGCAGGTATTGGTCTTTTCCCTACCTAAACATCTACTGCAGTAAGGTGAAAGATGACATAAATATATTCACATTCTGTTTCAAACTAAAGCCATTAATGTAATCCATACAATTAAAACAACTGGTATTCCTTCAGGAAATACAATTCATTTCATTTGACAGACATGACATGCCTCAGAATCTTTGCACACCTTCCTGCTTTGCATGCCCCATATGTTAACAAGAAGTATGTTGCTTGGAAACTGAATGATTCTCAACTAATTACAATATGGGCTCTTAGGTAAGCATTAGGCTAGCTGCTGTTGTAGAGTATTTAAAGCCAAACCAATTTTACTTTTGAAGGTGAGAATCAAACCTTATACCTTCTGTCTGTGAGGTAAACACCTTAGCCATCACAGCAATTCTCAACATTAATCAAGCTACGTGATGTTAGAATGAAACCCACAGCCTTCTGATTTTCCCACACCAAAGACAAATGTGCTGTCTGTTGAGCAAATGAGTGCTGTCCTTGGCATAGCAGATGGTGAGGATAGGAGGAAGTACTATGACAGGATAGTAATGCATCTTACTTCTTCTCCATCCAGCTAGACTGAGCTAAAAATATTTAATGTGAATTTCCATTAGCTATACATCTTCAAGGTCATATTTGACTTCTAATGCTAAACAAGAACTAGTTTATTGAGCCCAGTTGTATGTTTTTTGTAAAATGTTATATTGTTCTACTGCACCCCACAGTGAATCAATGACTGACATACAATAAGTTTTACTACACTAGATAAAGAAGGGCAAGATAAATGTAAAGCTGATTTGGAAACTTAGGATGAGTAGGGAGTGTAGGGAATCATGGAATGTTGTTTAAATATACTGAATCACAAGACAAAGGAATCAGGAAGGCATTATAGAAAGTAGGTTATGCTTATCTGAGATAATGCAAAATATTCTCCAGAAACTATGATTCACATTACTGTGGGAAGTTTAACAGCTGGTCACCACATGTTAGATGTTATATGGCAATCTTAATGTTGCTCTCTCTTTTAAATAAAAGCACTAATCTAAAACAAAAAAAAATTTAAAGAGGTTTTAGTTTTGTTCAGCAGCTGTTTTGTTAGTAGGAGAAACTTCACCTCAACTTATATTGCTCTCTAGTCTTTAATGAATTCTGCCACCATTGTTTTTCTCATCTGGGATTATGCATTTGAAAGTCAGGACTTGCCAGTTCAATATAATGTGTAGCCTTGTGTAGTAAGTGTCACAAGATGGACTTCTTGACAGACACACTGCCTTTCCATGAATGATATTTGTTTAGATTGGCTTTAAATATCATGACACAAGGCTATCATGCTTATTTTAGCATAAGTACGATATTTATGAGCCCATGCACTAATCTGTTACATTTATAAGCAATCATGAGGTGTAACACAGTTGAAACTGTATCAAGTATTTTGAATTATTGATTATGACTGCCTTGAGTTTTTATTATTATGAGCGATCTTCAATATTTTAGAAATTGTGAAGACTGTGTTTAACAAAGGCTATTGAATGTGCAACTGCTTGGGGCTCAAAATTTCAAGGTTCATACTGTAAAACAATTTCCAAATCCCAATCGTCTGATGTTAAGTATTGCCTTTCATTTTAGCCTTACGTTATGTATAAAACAATGCAGTCAGCCTTAGCTTTGTATCATCATTTTAATTCAGTATTAACCATGTTCTATTCAACACAAACACACATGCATTACAATTATTTTGATTCATATGATATTCTAGGTACTAAGTGCATCATTTTGTTAAAAGAGTCCTGAAGTGCCATTTGGAGATCAAACACAAAGCATGCAGTCTCTGCCATGTTGACAACATCTGCCAGTTGCACACATATATGACAGCCTGATTAGTAAAATGGATGATCATCATAGTAAAAACCTTGCCAAGAAAACAACACCGCTACAGGCGAGAGAATATTTACCTGCAGGTGTTTCTTTTATTGCAGATAAACACCAGATTACCATTGAGTTAAGCAAAGAAACCATCCACAGTGTTTTATGCTGCTGTTTAATTTATTGCATGCCAACAGGAAGGCTGAAATGTATCGTTCCATAGAATTCTCGTAAATAAATTATATGGTTCATGTTCTAAGTGCTCTCTCATTTGTCACTGCCCATGTTTTCTGAGTTAAACCAAGTCAACTCTCCCTAGAGAAGCAGTATTAAATAACATGTTTCTGTTTTCCTGTCCTGTTCACCAAGTACCAGATAATGTTTCCCAGGAAATATTCAGAATACAAAATGCAAAACTGTCCTAAAAGGTTTGTACTTCCCTAACTGGATTATGTGAACTCAAGCAGAAATCCTACAGGACCAACCTCTTCTTTGCTGTTTTCTTCTGTTTGTAAAATAAAATTAAATAAAACTGCAAAAGTAATCTTATTTCCATTACACACACACACACACGCACACACACACACACACACACACACACACACACACACACACACACACACACACACACACACATGTCTGTGTGTGTTTGTGTAAACACTAAAAAATAATATCTGAAACAAAAAGGCAGCTAAATCACATCACTGATTCAGTTCTAAAAAGGTGCACATTTTCTATAGTTATAGCCTTAAAATTCAGTTTGCAGAAGTGCAGTTTGAAAACAGAGATAAAAATGTAGCCTGCAAGTTTGAAAACAGAGATAAAAATTGTAGCCTGCAAGTTTGAAAACAGAGATAAAATTGTAGCCTGCAAGTTTGAAAACAGAGATAAAATTGTAGCCTGCAAGTTTGAAAACAGAGATAAAAATGTAGCCTGCAAGTTTGAAAACAGAGATAAAATTGTAGCCTGCAAGTTTGAAAACAGAGATAAAATTGTAGCCTGCAAGTTTGAAAACAGAGATAAAATTGTAGCCTGCAAGTTTGAAAACAGAGATAAAATTGTAGCCTGCAAGTTTGAAAACAGAGATAAAGGTATTGCCTTGCAAGTACTTAACTTTAGCAGAAACTCCAAATGGCACATGGACCGTTATGTATCATCACTAAAGATAAAGTGTGGCTAAGATGTGACCTTTCATTTTATCCTCAGCAAATGTACTGTAACTAGTGAACATTTCTAACTTAATCAACATAGCCTTATCCAGCTCTGTAGCATTAAATAGGGAGCACTACAAGCACTCTCAAGTGTGACCTAGAATATGAGTTCAGGCAAGCAGCTGCCAGTTTTCCTGAACACATTATTTAAGTTCAAGTGAGGTACATGTGGTAGCTTTGGCAGAGAGAGCAAGAAGGTGATTTAGGGCTAGGAAGTTTTAGAATTAGCGAGTGGGAAGGGCATTTTAGGTTTAGGGAGGTCGATTGGAGTTTTCTTGTGATCAGGGATTTTAGGCTTGAGGAGGGGAGTTTTAGGGTATACCAGTAAAAACTCATGTTGGGAAATGAATGGGAATTTTAGGGCTATTGTTAAGAGTTCTGCTGGAACTATACAGTTGATAGGGTCCCATGTTGAGAGGGCTACGTAGAAATGAAAGATCAGGCTAATAGGAGTTTGAGCACTTACTTTTTCAAGAAAACTGACAGCAAGCTAGTGTATTGCAAGCTGCTATTAAGCACTTGTAGTAGACCCCATTTATGTACTAGATAACACAGTTATTAAACTAACTGCTATTGACCTGTATAGCATTTTAAACATGGCTACAGTGGACTTTCCAAATACAAATAAAAAAAAAAACAATGGTTTGTAAATCTTCAAACCAAAAAGAACACAGTGTTGCAGACATACTCTCTGATTCATGTCACTGGCTCAATTTTCAAACTTTTAGTCCACATTATTGTTACATCACATTATGAAAATATATTAAAAAGTAAAGACAGGAAATGATGAGCTAGGAAAAACTGACAGCAGCTTACTATAGGGTCTGCATCTTTTGCAACTCTCATTTGAGTGAGAGTTAAATATTAGTGGTTAAATATTAGGTTATGATAATCAAAATGTCAACACTCATTTTCCCATTTTATTTTGCTTAATGTTTTCCATGCTGAGGTTTGCAACTCACCTCTCAGCCACAATACTTGATTCTTGGATACAAATAGTATTATTTTGTTTTGCTAACATGAAAAACTAATCTGTCATATGTTAAAACATTTTAGTATAAACTATGTGGCAAAAAATAAGTGTTATCCTTCCTTGACAGGCTATAGACCATTATAGTTATTGAATATGGTACATAAAATGAAATATTATGATAGGGGACATTACCTTTAAACAAGAGGTAGTGATGTTTTTTAAAAGAAAGCAAGTCTAGTAGAATTAAATATAATTATTAGCAATTTTTTTTAAATCTTGACAATGAGTGATCAAGAGGAACAGAATACCAATATCCATCAGCAGAAATTTAGGTACATTTAAATAAATGAACTCAAGTATTTAACCTTAAAAAAATATGTATGTAAAGTCAAATATGCCAGAACTGTTAATGTACAAGGATAAAGCCCCAGTTATAACCCAGGTAAAGCAAGTTCAGTTACATGGCTAGAGTACTTGTTGGAGCTGGTACAGGGGTAAGACAGATGTGCTGAGGCTTAGCCTGCTGCTCCTCTTCATGAGAGGGGGAGGGGAGGGTAGCATATGCCTGGGTACATTCTCTGGTACTGAATGCTAAGTGCAGACTACAGATGTCTACAACAGGGGCATGACAATTTGATTATTTACACAAAAGCATTTACATGAAACACAATGGCCTATTGTATACCAACCCCTTGAATTTTGCAGGTATGTAAAGGTGATGCTACAGTTTAAGAAGAAATCCAGGTATGTAAAGGTGATGCTACAGTTTAAGAAGAAATCCCTAATCCCAAGAGATGATTATTTCCCCTCCCAGCTCACTCAGCTCTCATCTCAAGGAAATGAATGGATTGAATGGTTTTCAACCTGGAAAACAAAGAGATCAATAGAGCAGGTGAGGCTAAGCTTTCAATGGCAAATGGGACACCAGCCGAAAAATAAAAAATAAATAAAAATAAAGTCAAATATAGTATATTATGTGATTAACATGTAAAATACAGCATTAACAATATACTGGATCCACAAATGGACTATTCTAAACAGGTTGCTCTGTGCTGAGTATTAAGGAAAATATTTTCAGTCACTAAAAATGGTGACGATCCTTCAGCTTTTATAGAATTATTTCTTCAGAGTGGGCAATTTTAACAGTTTAATTCTTCAGAGTGGGCAATTTTAACAGTTTAATTCTTTAGAGTGGGAAATTTTAACAGTTTAATTCTTCAGAGTGGGCAATTTTAACAGTTTAAGAATTAAAAACATACACTAGCTTGGATTCATGAATGCCTTGTAACAAGCACCAAAAAGAAACAGTCTGTGCTGACCACAATGCCTGAAATGTTTGCTTCTGGTTCCTACCATGTAGTGGTAACTCAGTTAGGGATGTACAAATAGTGAGAAACACACCTAGGATGGGGTGAAGGGGGGCAGTTGCCCCAGGAACAGGGTGTTAGGTGATACAGTTCCTCAGTTAGTAGTGTATTCATTTCCATACTATTTCTGAATGCTAGCACAGACATACTGCTTTTGCAGTCAGGACTGAAGCAAAGTGCTTGCTTTAGCTCTTTATGTAGGATATAACTTGTAGCAAATGACTACAACAAATGCAGCTAGCAGGCTGTTACAAAGACCTTATCTTGCTCCTGGAGTGCAGTGTGCACAACATCAGCCCTCCTGGCACTCCTTGGATATAGTTAAGGAGTGACAAGTGGCTGAATGGACCTTTTTCTTTGCACCTTAATTTAGAGTTAAGAGGTGTCAGCTTGGGGATCAGCACTAGGTGCTTGATGAAATATCTACACTTCTCCAAATAGTGGTTTTGCAAAACTTATTTAAGAAACCAGCAAAAGTGGAGCCAATAGACTCTGGAGGATCACGTTGTATTTCTTGTACTCCAGGTCATCACACTTTAATATACCACACGAACATGGAATGTGTGCATCTTTGCTAATCCAGGCCATTGCACTTTTGCATATCACTGATCTTACAGTGTGTGACCTGGGATGCTCCAGGTGAACGATTAAGGCAGTGGATGCTTTATCTTGTTGTTAGCACAGAAGTGCAAGAACTGTTACTTACCTATAGTTTTTTTACAACCATATGCAACAAAGTTGTCAAGGCTGTACATGTGTACATGAATATTAACTTACTTACTGCCCCTTGGCTACCATGGAAACATGCTAATGATTTGCACAAGAAGTCTATTTCATGAATCACTCTGATAGACTAGCCTATACCTTCCTAACCTGAGGGATTCAACACAATAAGGTTGAAAACTCTTTGCCTAGCATAGCATGTAATATGCTGCACCACACTGGCCAGATGTTGGGGGTAGAGGGGAGTACTGTTATGTCTTTGCTACAAGGATCAACTAATGCTGACTGTCTTTCTATTTAGATGAAGTGGCCACAATCCACCATAGACGGTATGCACAGAAATGACCATACTTCATAGCAATATCAACATCACTGGCCAGGCTGTAATACCCTATATATCACCAGGATTCATCTGTCCATCATCTTCTTTTTCCCATTTTTTTGCACATGGGGTTGTGGTGTCGCATCAACAGTGACCATCATCTAGAGCTAGTGTTCACACTGCTAGTTGCCTAGCCTTGCCGCAGTTGTTCTTCCATGCCACACACACATATGCACTCACATCAGCATGATGTTTACAGTGTCCAGTTCATCTACTGTGTTTCTTTGGAATGAGGGGGGAAACCAGAGCATCCATAGGAGACCCAAGTGACTACATGGAGAACACGCAGACTCCAACCAGAAGGGACCCCAGCCAAGATTCAGACCAAAGCAATTCACTCTAATGCCATGCAACTTCCTGGAACTTCTGACATAATTATCCATGATACTTGTAATAAGAGATTATCAGAATACCAAAACAGTTCTTTCAACACTCCATTTCAGAATATTGGTGTAATTCCCTGGATAGATTAGATAAATAGATAGATAGATAGATAGATAGATAGATAGATAGACCGATAGATTATAGACTTTTTGAGTAATTACTCACTTAAGACAAGAATTAATTTTAAGTGTTTACAAGAATGCACTAAAATGTTTTGAAAAGTTAGCACTTTCTGTGATGGTATAATTCAGTACATACACAACAGACTACCAGGTATACAAAAAATAAGCATTGTAGCATTGCTATAATTTTAATCAGTTATATGTTTATTGAAAGATAGCCTTCTCCTTACTGTTCAGAGCAGCACAATATACTTTGATGTCAAAATGTTATTATGCCATGGTCTATTCTAATAATAGGTTAACGACTTTATACACAAAAGTATAAATAATGAGATTGTCCTGGATCATTTTTTTATTATGTTAGGATGTTCAGAACTGTATTCTGATCCTTTATTTGGGTGGTTTTCTGGAACTGCAGGCTCCTAAAGTTTTGTGATTTCTGAAATGCACCATTTAAAACTATTAAGGAAAAAATGTCATTTTGATTCAAGGCAGTTTATAACATCTTATCTGTTTAAAGATGGAGACTACTCATCCAAACATTAGCACAAATTTTCTACTGTCAACTGAAAGTGTACAGTGCATCATGTGATTGTATACTTAGTTGTACCTATTTTTTTAGCATGCTCAGAATTTGCTGGAAAATGTTGATGGAAAAATAAGACAGAATCAAAAAAAGTATCTTAGTGCAGGATGCCCATTAGGCTGGTATAATTAGCATGGTTTAGATTCAGGGAAGGATTCATTAAGTGTATGGAATCTGAGAAATTCTTGTGCAGGAGGAATATGTCCCTGGCAGTTCAGTATTAAATATCTTAATTTATCTTATTTAATAAATGTGCTGTAATACTAAAAGTAAATAAAGAATCAAATATTCTTTCTTACATGTAGTTATTTTAAAATGTGACTCATGAATTTGGTATCAGACATCATGTATTGAGTGGAATAATAATAATAATTTAACATTTAAATATGTCTGGAAACCAGCAGTTTGTGGTGGTCTAGGAGATATAGTCTAGTGTCTGGATGCACTGATTTAAGATAGGCGGTATGCACCATTTTCCACCCCATTAGTAGTAATGGTGACCCTCTGGAAGAAGCTTACCAGGTTAAGTAGTCAAAGTCAAACTGGGCTGGGTCTGGATTCCTGGATCTGACCAAACATTCATGATGACGTGTCGCAGTAATTGCACTTTTGTTATTTTTCTTGGATTAACTGTTACCATTTCTAACTGTATGAGGTCTGTGCATTCTATCCTATTCTATTGGTTTAGTTTGTCATGAAATAGCAACTTGAGTATTAAAGACATAAGAGCATGAATCTGTATTAATTAGATAGATATTATGCTTGCTACCCTATTATGATAGGATTAATAGGGAGCATGTTTTTAATAATCCTGCATTGTTAATCAGAGTTTTGCATTTGTTATAAACTAGATGAGATGAACATATTTAGTGTGACCTTTTCTACCCAGTGCCTATGAATCAAGACAGAGTGCTTAAAAGGAGAACTTATGTTCAATCTGTCTAGCAGATGGGAAAGCTAGTGTGTTGAAATGAAGTGAAGAAAACAATGCAATGTTCTTTTCAAATTATTCAAACTCCTATTTAAAAGTCAGGAAACTAAATGCTGTTTTTGATCAATCTCACAAAATTTCCAAAAAAGTTCAACAATCATATATTTCCAGACAGTACTATGTTTACTCCTGCATATATATGTCAGGGCAGTTGCTTAATTTACCAAGCTTCCTTCCCTCAGGACTCAGATTTGATAACTAATGCCTAAGTATTTGATAGCTTGATTACCTTTCGTGTCTCAGGATTCAAGTTGCCAGTTTGATCCCACTTTATTTGGCTGATCAAGTAATTAATTGATTGTTTAATTTATTGATTTATTCAATGTCCTTGCCAAGCAGAGCTGCAACTGTACCAAGAAAGGAGGTCCTTCAGTGTGTTGTGCAAGATGACTAAGCTTATGATTTTTTTCTAAGTACCTCAAGACACTAACTTCAGCTTTCACAGACAATTGTAAAATTATTCTCAGCCACTCCAGATCTTCCTCCTACAGGTCATATTTATCCTCTTGAAACGTTATATGAAGCACGTCAGCTTCATGTCTAACGTTATCTCACTAGTGCTGCATTTCTAGACCATACATTCACAAAGCCAGGCACAGTTTTGGAGTCGTACTGGTGCCTTGTGTAGAATGTTTTTAATATGTTTTGGGGGCTTATGGACTTGCTTTACTACAACAGATTAAACATATAAATACTAACGTAATAATGAAACTTTTGACACTTGAAACTATCACCACCATCTCTTTTGCTTTTGAACATGGCATGTTTGAAATTCAGTCAGATCTCTTGACACATTCATTACATTTCATCTTCCTATAACATGTTTCCAAGGCCAGGTGGGCTAGCATCTGTAATGTGACTGGTTGTATAAAACCATAAAATTTCAATGTAGGAATTTGTTCAGTATCTCATACTTTTAGTGCCTATGGCCAGAGCTATATATCATCACATTTTGGTAACCTCATAAATGGTACTTTTATAGCTGACAATTTTGGCATGAACTTTAAAAAGGTATTCTACAACATCATGAAGTTTCATAAAAGGTAAATCACCATGACTTTGCTTTGTATATATACTATGTAGGGGAATTCATAAAGGTTACCACAAAGTGTACACTATGTATGCACTTTGAGTAACCTTTCTGAGTGAATAGACATTACTAACATTGTGGATGGGCTGTGAATTCAGAAAATTTACCTCAAGCTGTATAAATCCCTCTATATGTGACTGACATTATCAAACTCTGGGTCTAATCCTTACACAGTCATGCTTATCCTATATACTTAAGAGTGTAAACGTTTGCATGTACTTCTATTCATTTTCAGGCCTTTCTGTCTCAGTCTGTCCAGCATCTTGAAAGTTACAAGACATGGTCCTGCTCGGTGGACCCCAAATTAGATCATTATCATTAGTTATATACATAGCTCTTTGTAGCAATTCAACCCTCTCAGCTCATGATCTCCAAAACACTTCTTTTGGGCTGGCGATATTTCAAAAAGCAACCGACGCCACACAGAATGCAATAGAAAAACAAATTTAATAGGATTTTAGTGCCTTCATTCCAAAACTTTAAGGAACTTCCTCAGAAACAATATAGCAGCTTCCTTGTAACATTTAAATAGCCTAAAAGGCACCAAAAGTTTTTCTTAAAGTGACAGGCATCCAACATTAAAACTGCACCAATAATCATAACATGTAAACCAGGACAGAAAAAACAGCATATATAATAGACATAATATAAAACAATGAATATATGAATATTAAATAAACACTTTAAAAATAACTTATAGGTTCATAGGTTCATAGGTGTGTACTAGGCTAATTGCCCTGGAGCCTTTACAAGCTTAGCCCATAGAAGTGCCCTGGCATCGTGCCGCCCGACTTTAGTTCCCAGTGCCTCTATCAAGTAGAGCCACTGGAGCGATCCCCAGGGTGAACTTTCAATTTCCCATCCACTCATCAAGATTTCTCTTGAAGAGGGTCAGTGAGGTGCTTTGCTTGACATGTATGGGAAGTCTATTCCAGAGCATGGGCAGTCTCAGGGTTATGAACCTGTCCCTCCAGCATGTTCTGTTGATTGTGGTAATGAGGTTGAGGACTCTGGAGCATGTGGTGAGGAGGGATTTGGATTTCTTTACATGTAGCATTTCTAACAGAGCTGGGTCAGGCATGGCTTTGTAAGCCAAGCAGAGATCGCCTCTTAGTAGACAATATGAGACAGAGAATAGCTGGAGTTTTTTGAATCTGTCCATGTAGGACATGTGTTTAAGGCCCAGGGTCCTCTTCATGAGGTACTTTTGTGGCATTTCCAGCTGTTGCATGTGTCTAGTGAGGTACATGCCAAATGGGGCATTAAACTCAATGACTGGCCTAATGAGGGAAGACTAGAGAGAGGTGATGACCTCTTTCTTCCTGGATGCAAAACCCTTGGTAATGAGATGTGCCACATAGAAGGATTTTCTGACCACAGTGGCAATGTGGTGGTCGAAGGAGAGGTTGCTGCCAACCTGTGTCTCCAGATCTCTTTTAACGCCTTCAGTGTACAGTGGCCTGCCATCAATGTGGTATTTAGTGGGAACTGAGTTTTCCCAAAGGGCACATTTTTTGACATTAAGCTTAAGGCCATGGTTTCAACACCAGTCATTGGTCTCAGTGAGGCCTTTCTGTAGGATGTCTACATCACTTGGGGAGTTAATAATGGCTCCCAGCTTGCAGTCGTCTGTGAACTTAGTCAGCCAGAGTCCCTCTGTGTTGGCCTGGACTTCTGAGAAGGAGATGCCAAACAGGAGTGGACCCCAGAATGATCCCTGTGGGACTCCACTCATGACTGGTCGGCAGTCTGACTTGGAGTCTGCCACTTTCACACTGGGGTTCTAGCTGTGAGCCAGTTTGTAACCCACCTAGTGATATAGGGGTTGATGCCTAGTTTGGTGAGTTTATCAATAATTCCTGAGTGGGGAATGGTATCAAAGGCCTTGGCCAGATCGAGGTAGGCTGTATGAACTGCCTTGCCCTCATCCATAGCTCAGGAGACTGACTCAAGGAAGTCAACCAGGTTGAGCAGGCATGATCTACCTTTCACAAAACCAAATTGTGTGGGATCTAGAGTTTGGAGATTCCCTATATCCTTGTTAATTAGGTCCATGAAGATGCACTCCATAGCCTTGCATATCAGACTCGTCAGGCTAATGGGACGATAATTCCCTGGGTCTGTAGTCACTCTCCCTTTATGGAGAAAGATGACTGTATCAGTGCACCATTCAGTAGGGACAAAGCCTGAGGTGAGGCTGTGATTGAATGGGGCACACAGAGGTGGTGCCAGTTCACTTTGTAGTTCATGTAGAACACATTCAGGGATATTGTCGAGTCCCATGGAAACTGTATTCTTGGCCTTGGATAATGTAGCTTTAACCTGTGCTGCAGTAATGTTGGGTGCCTGCCATTCCTCTGGTATTGTAATTGGTCCTTTGGGGGGGGGAGAGAGGGGTAAAGTTGGCAATGAATCTGTCAGCCAGTATGTTGGCAATAACTGTTGGCTCATTATAGGAGGTAACACTGTGCAGTAACTCAGAGCAAACCTGGGTATTGCCATGGAAATTCTTGATATAACTATAGAAGGCTTTGTGGCTGTTTTTAGTGTCTGCCACAATTCTGCCTTCATAGCTGGCTTTATGAGGTTTTGATGAGGGATCTCAACTTTTTGTCAAGGCTAATAAAGGAGTTTTCCAGTTTTGGGACTTAACCTTTTACTGCAGCAGTTTCTTCCTTCTGTTGTAGAGTTTATTAATAGCAGGGGACCACCAGATTGGCTTTCTTTTTTTGGAGGAGAGTGTTTTAGTTCTGTTGTTCATGGCTAGTTCCATGTATTTATGTACGTGTTCATACAGTGCATTGGTGTATGATTTGGCAGTCATGCATCTATTTTCCACTGACATGGGTGCCATGAAGTTAGCCACCTCTGTTTTTAAGAGCTCAGAGTCAGCTTTGGAGAAGTATTTCATGGTGGTTACCTTTGTGGGGTGTGGGTGATATGTGGATTTCTATGGTGATTAGTTTGTGGTCAGAGCTAACCAGAGAAAAATTGACTATGGGTGTAGAGTAACAGTTGCCCATGTTAGTAATAACCAAGTCAAGGATGTTGCTTCTTTTAGTGGGGGTAAGAATGAGCTGGTCCAGGGCATAGGAATTGATGAATTCCAGGAAGTGTTGGGCCAGTGTATTGGTGCATGAGTAGTTTTCCCAGTTGATGGAGGGGTAGTTAAAGTCACCTAGTACGTGAGTGTTGGGTTGGACCCTAATCATTTCCAGGGTGCTTAGGAATGTGGACTGAGAGTCTTGTAACATGGTTGGGTACCTATAGCAGGCTATGACCTGAATCACAGTCTTACCCAATGTTAGTTATACCTGAAGTATCTCAGATGCATTATGCTGTTCTACTTGTCTGGAGATGTGCATATCCTTTATAAATATGGAGACACCACTACCTTTGGAGCTTCAGTCCATGTTCTGGAGCTGAAAGGGGTGCAATGAGTTGTAGCCTGGTAGTGCAGGGGTGCTTTCTGCTGCTTTAAACCAGGTTCCCATTACAGCACAAATGTTGATGTTCTCCATTATGAGGAGTGCTTCAAGCAAGTGCATCTTGAGATTTACACTTGCATTGACCAGCATGACCCTCAGATTGCATTTATTTATAGCTCTTATGGTGGTAATTTGGTCTTTGGAACATTACCTAAAAAAGGCACTATAAGGGTGGCAAGAGCCTTAGCCAGTATCCAGAAACCCAGGGGTGACAGATGCAGGCCATCTCGGCAAAGCATTGAGGTCTGTCAGTCATGTCATCCCAAGCAGACAGTTACTGGATCCCCTTAGAATGACACCAGAAACTTAGCCAATTGTTGAAGTCAATCATTTTCTGCTTGTACTGCGGTATCATACTGGGTGATGGTCGGATGCTGCTCAGGGCTACGGCCATACCTGCCTTGGACACATAATCTGAGAGTTCCTTCATGTCTCTTTTCATGTAGTCCAGGGAGGTGCGTCTCAGGTCATTCACACCCACATGGACAGTGACAAAGTCATACTTGTACTTGTTGTGGAGTGACCTGAGTGCGTTTGTTATGTGTCAGATTCTGGCACCTGATAAACAGCTGACTGTTACCTTTTCCTTATTCAACCTAGTGAGTAGGACATCAGTGTGCCTCACTATCAAGTCACCTATGATTATTGTATTGGGCAAGCTGTTTTGCCTTAGAGGCTTAGGTTGAGGGGCACACTGTGTAGGTGAGCTATGTGTCTTGTGGTTCATAGGTTCATAGGTTCATAGGCTGGTACTAGGCTATCAGCCCTAAGGCCTATACAAGCCTAGCCATAACAATTACCTGGCTATTTCTTCCCACACTATTTACTTCCCTGGACCCCTGTCTAGCAGGGTGACTGATGTGATCCCTGGGGTGAATTTCCTTTCTTCCATCCAATCATCAAGGTTCCTTTTGAAGAGGGCCAAAGAGGCACTCTGCTTCACATGTATGGGCAATCTATTCCAGAGTCTGGGGAGTCTCTGGGTCAGGAACCTATCCCTCCAGAATGTTTTGTTTATTGTGATGACAAGGTTTAGATCCCTGGAGTGTGTGGCTCTGAGGGATTGGGATTTCTTTAAGTGTAGCATGTCCAACAGCTCTGGGTTTGACACGGCCTTGTATGTTAAGCAGAGATCGCCTCTGAGTAGACGATATGCGAAAGAGTATAGCTGGAGTTTTTTAAGGCATTCAGCATAGGGCATCTGCTTTAGGCCTGTTATTCTTTTACTGAGGTATTTCTGCTGCCTTTCCTGTTGTTGAAGATGTCTTGACAGGTACATACCAAATGGGGCATTGTATTCTATAATGGGTCTAATGAGGGATGTGTACAGTGGGACAATGACCTCCTTTTTTTCTGGATGAAAAGCCCTTAGTGATAAGGTGTGCCACATAGAAGGATTTCCTGACTGTTGTGGCGATGTGGTTATCAAAGGTGAGACCACTGTCCACCTGTGTCCCTAAGTCTCTTATCACACTTTCAGTGTTTAGTGTACTGCCACCTATATGGTAATTCACAGATACATGTTTTTTCCCAAAGGGGATAACTATACATTTCTTGGCATTGAGCTTGAGCCCATGGCTCTGGCACCAAGCGTCTGTGGTTTGTGCTTTGTTGTGGTGGTCGAGTGCATTTCTGCCTTGGAGGTTTCTGCTGTTTGGGTAGATTTCTATTGAGAACCTCCATGAAGGTGGGTTTGTGGTTTGCATTTTTATGTGAGAGCTGTGATGGTGGTTGTTCTGGAGGGCTATGTGTTGCATGTGGTGAGGTGCAGGTGCTGACCTTCTCCTCTTGACCAGCTATACCGGTCTTGCTTGAGAGTGCATGGCTTACAGTTTGGATTTATAAGTGCATCTCTCACAAGTCTGAGTTTTGGCCAGTAAGAGGAGAGGGTTGTCTGTGTACATGAGGCAGTTGCTACACTGCTGCCAAATGCCCAAGTTCACCTTGTTAACAGGAGAAAGCACATGGAACTGATCTTTAGACATGCCAGGAGGGATTGTCATTATTACCAAGTACTAGAGCTGTTTCCTTATATATTCCTTTTACAGGAAAAATGTCACTCAAGCTGTCTGAATCTGTACAGAGCACTGCCAAATATTTGAGGGGAAACTAATACATAGACCCTGAAAATATAAGGATGAAGTATTTAGGCAGATATTCTGAAGTTAGAAAGAAATCAAGCAGTACTTACTGAAAAATAAAGAATTAGCTTGTCAAGAATGATAAAAAGAGGGGAGTCACATGAATGGCTACTGCCTGGCTACTATTAACGCTGGTCTCAGCACAGCTTCATGCTGTTGGGATACAATACACCTTTGCTTATTCTCTCACCAGAAGCAAAATGTTAGCACCAATCCCAAGAAGAGAAGCAGGTCACTGCCTATTTGGTGATCTGCAGTCTTGTCCCAGATGATTCAAGGTTCTGCAGGCTTGTAGCCTTTTTCTGGCAGAGGCCTCGAATAGCAACAAGACCAATCAGGTACGTTAAACACAAATACTAATTCTCCAACCAGAAAGAGTCAGAAATCAAAGCACTCTGCTCCTACTCTCATCAGGATCAGAATATAAGCACAGATTCCAAGCTGTCACATATAAAGCAGTTATTAAGCATTCTGGTGATCAGCAGTCTCCAGGAAAAAAATGTAACTGCACTCCTTCTCTCAATAGTAGAAAACTGAAGCACAAATCCCAAGATGACTACTGAGAGGCAGAATGTGGGCTCTCCAATAACTGTTGGTATTGCAATAGATGCTTAAAGGTAAGATGAAAAAAATGGTTTATCCTAAACACTGCAATGTGCACTAGAGGATTTAGATGTGAAAGTAGGTGACTTAAGTTTTACCTGTCTAAAAAGTTAAGTTTTATGGAGAGTCACTATTTTTAAAACAGCAAGATAGATTGAAAGGGGGTGGTCACTTTTGTATTCTGGTACTATGGAATACAGGATGGCCAATAATTTTAAATAATTGATGAGGAGTTTTAAATGCTAGCAGTTTTTACTTTTAGGACAGGTTTAATAGAAATAAATTCATAAACCCTGCATTCAACAGCAATTGCCAAAATAATTCACGTTGCTCAAGTCAGAGTTTCCATTCTCCTTCCCTTATAGACACAGGAACTTTCTCCAGAACACGAAAAACAAACTTCCTAAAACCTTTACAAACTGCAGAATGTGTGTATAATGCATTTACGTTGTGTGCTTTCTTAATGGCATATACATTATATTATATTCTCTTTCTCAGTGGCCCAATGTCTAGCCAATATAAAAAACCTGGGCAAGAAGAGCAGAAAGCAATATACACAACCCCTTTTGTATCACAGTTGTAATTCCCTCAAACTGAAAATAATTTGGTGTAACCTAGTACAGAAAAATGTGTGCTTTGTAAAATAAACCTGTATTGCTTACAGGTGCCACAACATATCATACCAGCATTTCTAACAACAATGTCAACACAATCTCTATTTTGTTCAAACAGAAGCTTTAAATTCTTATTGTTTTTGTAGACAAATCTTGGTTGTTCACCCAGATGTTTAGTCATACTGAAAGTTCCAGAAACCATGTTCTACTGACTACTGATTGTTTTTTCTAATGGATAAAATTCTCTTTTGTATTCAGCCACAGACACTTGAGTCAGATTGTCCTGCTTGTCAATAGAACTGTTATGACACACTGAATGTGGATATCATAAAAGGGCCCAGTATTTAGTATTCTTTTGCTCCAGAACCCAATTCTATACCTTATCCAACATCTCAGGTAGATAGTCATAGTACCTAAACAAATCCTTCATAAAAAATGGTCTCTACTGAAATGTGCAGTCATCTAACACCAACCTACTCAGCCAAATAAACTGACCTTTAACTAAATTATTTTTTTGCCATAGGGGGGTGATGGCTGTCGAAATGCAAATAGGCATTAGAGAACATTTGGTTTCTGTATATATTGGAGTCATATGCACACTCCTCCACATTCTGATATACAGTGACATCCAAAAAGTTGATGGAATCCTTATGATATTGATGGGTGAACTGAAAGAAATTAGTTGATTGAAAAATTCAACAAACCTCTTAAGGTCAGTGGTACTTCCACTCCACAGTATAAAAAAGTCATCCAAATATCTCATGTACTTTTCTACATTGGAGAAAAGAGGGGAATTGAATTGATTTCCCAATTCCAGAGTACCATGTTGGCAAAATAGGCACTGAAGCTGTGCCAATAGCCACTCATTTACGCTGCTTGTAATACTTACCTTCAAAGTAAACAAAATTGTTAGTGAGAATGTAACAGGTTACCCCAAATTAGTTTCAGTTAGAATGAATTGCAACTGTAATGCAAAAGGGGTTGTGTATATTGCTTTCTGCTCTTCTTGCTCAGTTGTTTATATTGGCAAGACCACTGGGCCATTGAGAAAGAGAATATACTACCATGTATGTGCCATTAAGAAAGCACACAGCATAAATACATTATACAAGCTTTCTGCAGTTTGTAAAGATTTTAGGAAGCTTGTTTTTACTGTTTTAGAGAAAGTTGCTGTGCCTATTATGGAAGGAGACTGGGACCTCCAACTTGAGCAACATGAATTATTTTAGCAATTGCTGCTGAATGCAGAGGTTTATCTGGGAATACATTAATTTATTTCTATTAAACATGTCCATAAAGTTAAAGATGCTAGCATTTAAAACAGCAATTTTATTTTTAAAATGTTTGTTTAATATTAATATGTCCTTGGTTTTATAATTTTTGGCCTGGTTCTGATCATTTATATTTTATGATTATTGGTGCAGTTTCAATGTTGGATGTCTGTTACTTTAAGTAAAAACGTTTTTGGCACCTTTTAAGCTTTTTAAATGTTACAAGGCAAGAAAGCTGCTACATTGTTTCTGAGGCAGTTCTGAAATGTTTTGGAACAGAAGAGCTAAAATCCTATTAAATTTGATTCTCTGTGACATTCAGTGGAGTGTTTTATGTTTTTATTGGTTTTTGATGATGCTGTTTGTAGATTTTCTGGTTAGAAATATTTCAAAAAGCGATCTTTGAAACCTGTATCAATCCAGGTGGGAAATGAAAATGCAAAGCTTTGAGCTAAGTTCATCTAGATTAACTTGCCAAAATACTTAGTTAGTATCTGGTATAGAGAATAGTCTAGGGCATACTTATTACTTCTTCAGCGGTTTGAAGTGGATAGTACTCTGTTTTAAACCAGTCATTTAAATCTTAAGGAGCTATGAATGTCTATTTTGTTGCAACATTTTTACCACGCTATTCACCTATTCAATATTCCACTAAATTAACAGTTATGATCACTGCACAATCTCATCTTTTTTTTTTTTTTTACCATTCTCTTGTTAGACCACTAGTGAAGGATCCAGAATTGTATTGATGTAATTACATTTGCTAACATTGTCAGTATAGCTTCTACTATCATAGTTCACAGTGGTTCCCAAGTTGCATTAATATAAAAACAAAAACAAAAAAAACAAAAAAACAAAGAAATTTCACAATGTGGAGGGTGTGATCTTTACTTCCTAAATTATGTTATGCACTTAGTTCACAAACTGAATTGTAAAATGTAACTTTAAAATATGTGCTACAAAATAAACAAATATTAAATAGTAGGTAGCCCACAGTTGAGTTAAAAATGGAATATCCTTTATTGAAACATACGAGCAAGCAATCCTAGGTGAGTATAATGAAAAGCATAAAAACATTCCTTATTTGTATACCATAGGCTGTTTCAGAGGGTGGTTCTGTTAAGAGCAATAAAAGCATTAAAATAATTCCTTTAGCCAAGTCCCCCTTCCCCCTTCCCCCTTAACACCATAGTGTAATCATAGACTATGCTACCTAAAATTTAAACTAGAAAGCTAGAGACAAATTGCAGTCTAAGACCAGTTTATTAACACTTTCTGTAGGCTAACCAACTATTCAAAACTTTATTAATTAAGAAGCTAACTAAATAATGACTAACAAAAAGATCTACCAGAAGAAATATTAATAAATATACAACTTTTAACAAAGATGTTTGTATTTTCTGCATTTGTACTCAAAGTCAAGTCATGTCTACTTCATTCACTTTGGTCTGTGCCCAGAGTATATTAGAAGAGCACATGGTGATTTTTACACACTTTTTAGTTAGATTCATTGACTTAAATTAAAATTTATTTTCTGATAGCATATTGCATTCTGCACCAGTATCACAGTAAAACATAATGAACTGGCCTAAGTGACAACTTTTTCTAACTAAATTCACCATTGATATTGCTTGTAGACTGTAGTACATTCATGTTTTGCATTTTAACCTACACCCAGTAACACTTCTAGTTTACTCTGACCTTTTGCCTCTAATTATCTCAATCTTATTTCATAAATTAGTTTGAAATTTTTATCTCTTTGTGAAATCTTAAGGCCTGTACAAAGCCTGCAGATATATTTAATGGCTTTACAGCATGTCTTCTCTGCAGTCACAGTGATTGCTTTGATGAGATATCTGACTGCTTATTTTTACTTGGCAACATCTTAGGTAACTACATGACATCCATATCACTGCTTTGTTTATATTTCTTTTTTCTTACTGAGCCTTATTCTGTCCTCATTTCATGCACAGTTTTCATGTTTTACTATTTCATTCCATGGTCAGATTTCTGAACAAAATACTTGAATGCTCACTTGCTGTGCTTACATCTAACGTTTCATTAAATGTTAGTTCTGCTTCCCTAATACCTTGCTCCAGTGTTGATCATGCCTAATAACATATGTCACCTTGTCTCTTATCAGTGAAGCTGTAAGCTTCTCAACACATACCCAACGTTTCAGAAAGAACTCCAGAGTTTATGTTAAGGGCTGCAAAAAAAAGGCCCTGTTTTAGCAATGTGGCGCTAGTTTACTTAGAGGCAAATGAGACTCAATGAAGAAAGATCTAATTAACAGCTAATTTGCATGTCTATGAAATACCTTTATCGACCAGAAGTGCACAGCAGCAATGGTAGTTAACAGTGGTGGATAATCTGTTGTGTTAACACAGGCACCATCATTCACTCTCCTTTCACACATTCAAATACAGACACACATACATACACATACCACATATCTGTTTCTGTGTTGTCAGAAGACCCTCAATATTTCCTTTTTCCTACCTGGTAAATCATGGGAAGTTTGGCATAGTTGTTAAGGTGTTTACCTTACAGACACAAGGTGCAGGGTTTGATTCTCACATGGGATAATTGGCTTGGCTTAAAATGACCCACAAGAGCAGTTAGCTTATTATTAACCTACAAACGAATGATTATAATTTGTCATTAATACCAGACATTAGACTTTAACGCTTCATATCCCTCAGTAAATGAATGACCCTGCAAAAATGTTTTACTAGTCACTTTCTACGTTTGTAGGAAGAATAACTAAAATGTGCCTCTGATTTTGTCCAACCATTAACACCATTCTGTGTGTCAAAACATCCTCAATATCTTTGTTTTCCTTCCTTGAACCATATTACATACAAGTTCTAAGGCATGAGATGAATATGCATGATCCCCTGACGCATGCCTTCTGAGTTCTCCATGGTGAATAGTAGCCTCCCTGTCCCCCTCCCCTTAACACTAACTGCTAAACTCCCTAGCACTTACCTCCACCACAGTGGATGATCACAGCTTGTTGGCTGTAGTCATTACCATGAGCACCCAGGAGCAGCCATGCTACTTTACACAGCTGAATTGTTCAGTTGCTTAAATGCCTAACCACAGGCAATTCTGAGGAAATCACATAGCTAATTAGCATATGCCTCCACCCCAGAATGCCTCATTAGTATCTAGCATAGCTGTGGAGAAAACCCCCTGGACTGCTGTATGTCTTCATGTTGTAGAACCAAGAAGGGTGGTCTCTGAATACAAAAAAAGTTATCTTGTGGTAACTTTTCTGAATTTGGCCTAGTGCCCTAAGCTTTATTTATGATAAGATACACAAACATCTACTGAGTACTGCAACCCTTATGTAAATGCTTTACATAAGAGAGAGAATCATATTTGATTTGCAAAATGCATAAAAAATTTCTTTCAGGATTGGTAACTTGTCTTTCTTTCTCTTTTTCTTTAAAGTTAGAAGTATTAAATATGTTTATTGCTTCTTCATTATTATTATTGCCAATGGATTTTTTTCTGGCTTTCTGCAATTCCACTTCCAATGAGATGGTGCTCAGTCTTTGAATCCAGAGATCTCCTGTTTCAGGAAAGATAAAATGCCACATCAGAGATACTGGCAGTTGTAGTGAGACATATAAAATCATAATGAAGTGCCGCAGCAGAGATTGCTAATTCAGCAGTATTATAAGCAAAATGTGAGAACAAGGATTTATTGTGTGCAGAACTAGATTCAAGGCTTAAAACTTCATTTGCATGCAAAAAAAGAGCACTTGTAACATTGCTCATGTCTTTGCTAATATTTGAAAACATTAAAACAATGGAACATTTTCATTAAGTTTTATAATGAACATAAAAATGGAGCTTTGTGCTCTATGTGGCTATGGTACTGTAGAGGTATTGCTGCATAGATTGAAACTGCACACTAAAGAAAACTGCATCAGATT